>NC_135177.1:38155559-38455559 GCF_041146795.1 Maylandia zebra | reverse complement strand
CATGTGTGTTTGAAAAAAAGGGCTTTGATTTTGCCACCCTCATGCCACCCTAAGAAAATTTCTCTAGATCCGCCCTTGGTCCAGTGGGTCAAATCGAATCCTTTGCGGACCAATTCTGGCCCCCAGCATTGTCTGTTTGGCACACTGCCCTATGATAATACAGAGAAAACCCAATAATCAAATGGCAACCTTTGATCAAGCCCTTGGCAACAGTGGGAAGGAAAAACTCCCTTTTAACAGGAAGAAAATTGTATAATCCGAACAGGGAGCTGGTTCCATAGAAGAGCGGCTTGATCAATGTCCCAGGACCACAGATCGCTGCTGTTACAGCACGAAAGTGGGGGTCTTCCTGCTGGCCAGCACACAGTCTGCTTTAACATCACGCTGGAGCTACCTGTGCACACCTGTCAGAGTCACTCCTCTCTGATCTTCTACACTTTCTTCCCACCTCGAGGTGGCTGCTGCTGTTAATTTAATTGATTTAGTTAGAGCCAAATTGCAATAACACATCAGAAGAACAAGCTGGAGAAGATTTCTGGTTTGGTTTGTTAAAAAAAAAATTGTCATTATGCTTTCTAAGGTTTAATATTCAATCACAATGAGAGGGGATTAACAGCTAAGGAGTTTCAAAAACAACTTATTCAGGGGAAAAAAACCCCCAAAAACAAAACAGAACACAGCCAGAGATTGAAGAGTCCATTCAGTTTCAGGAAAGTCACTAAAACCGGTAAAACTGAAGCAAATCTGTCCAGAGGGGCCGATGGCGCGATATGGCAGCCTCGCTTCTGTCAGTCTGCTCCAGGGCAGCTGTGGCTACAAGTGTAGCTGCCTCCACCAGTGTATGAATGGGAGAGTGAATGAATAGTGGCATTGTAAAGCGCTTTGGGTGCCTTGAAAAGCGCTATATAAATCCAATCCATTATTAAATCTGCAGTTTGTCTGAGAGGAATTAAAAGTAAAAAGTACGTTTTAATTCATTTAAAACAGTCATATTTGCACAAAGAATTAATACACTTTCTTTAGTTTTGATAGAGAGCGTTAATGTCAGCTGTCCGGGAGGTATTCACAGAGCTCAGGAGTCTGATTTTAAACTTTGATACTCGGCAGCTTCTTCTTTCGGACTTTTACTTTGAAGAGGACATAGTGCAACATCACTTCCCGTGGAGCGAATTTAACCCGGAAGAGGGCGGAGTCTCCTGAGTTGGGAGTTGGCTGGAACCGGAATCCAGACTCAGCGCGACCAGAACCCTAGACCAGAAATCGAGACCACCACCCAAACAGGGAGCACGAGGACCGACACGAGACTCGAGTCCGCGGAGGCTGAGACGGAGCGCGATTCACAGTTCGTCAAACTTCACGGAGAGTGAGGCATTAGCCGCCAACAGCTAACAGTTAGCTGACCGGGAAGTGAGTGCAGCGGAAGAAGGGCGCGAGCTACAGGTGTGACTGTTTCCAAGGATTCGGACAGGTAAGTGGGGGACACACGGGTAAAGCCGAGCACACTTGAGCTGAGCTAACGAACTAGCCGCTAACAGGGCGGTGTCCGCAGCTAGCTTCCGGCGCTAACGTGCTAACACGGAACAAACAGTGGCGCACACAAGAGGAAGTCAGGTGTGAAAAACGTGCTTCCGATAAAGTCGGTAATAATCGATGAGGTATGGATAAACGACCTGAGCACGTGAGAGGTGCGCGGGCACAGGGAGGGACTAAAGTTTGAGTTTTATTCAGACCAACTTTATTTAAAAAAGCCAATCATAGGGGGAGAGAACTAGAACCGCCCCCTGAACGTGTCTCTTCAGGTCAAAGCTTCAACTCTGACCTACACTTCCGATTTGATCAGTTTAAGCAGTGGTCAAAAATACGGGTGATGACCCTGTACATTAATCACACTTGGAGGATGGGTCATTGCTCAGGCCCAGCAGTGTGTGGAAATCAGATTATTAAGAATAATCAGAGTACTCTAAGAATCTCTGAGCTGAGCTCAAGTGTAGCAGTCGTTCTTACAGCCTTCAGCTTGGCGGTGTTGGGAATAGTAATAATAATAATAATAATGGATACTTTATTGATCCCCATGGGGAAATTACTTGTTTTTCTCTGCATTTGACCCATTCACTCAGTGAAGCAGTGGGCAGCCCACTAAGCAGGCGCCCGGGGAGCAGTGTGTAGGGACGGTACCTTGCTCAGGGGTACCTCAGGGTAGCCGTTAAGTGGATTCGAACCGCCGACCTTCCGATCATGGGGCGACCACTTTACCTACTGAGCTATCCCTGCCCCAATCAAGAGGCTGATGCAGCACAAGAAAGAGCCACTGGTGCTCAGGTGGAACAGCGGCTACCCATCTCAGCGGATTTATGTCAGCTGACTGCGAGGAAAATTCCCCGAGATCAACTCGTTGCTGATACCCAATCCAAATATCGGGTCCTCCCAGAGGACGCTGTTCTGTGGAGATGATCTAAAGCAGAGATTGCTCTGCCCTCTTCGTTCATCTCAGGAGCGCGAAACCCATGTTTCTCTATGGGCTGCAGGATGCCACTGGGATCTGACAGCAGAAATAACCACGCCGCCTTCTGTCTGAGCTAAGCTGTTATACTAGGGCTGTTCGATATAACGATATATATCGGATGACAATATAAAAACGTCTATCGTTTCATTTTACGCAATCGTTTGTTTTGTGGTGTTGCGAGCCCCAGCTCGGACAGTCTAGGTTTTTGTTTTGGTTCTTCATGAGTTCGAGCCATTCACGTATCACCAGCAACACAGCATATCACTAATCTTTCTTACACATTCGAGAACCGCCTGATCACTGCTTTCCGTACGGCTTGGTCACTCAAAAATACACACGTTGGTTTAATGCAACTCAGTTTTATTTATATAGCGCCAAATCACAAGAACAGTTGCCCCAAGGTGCCATATATGGTAAAGGCCCTTCAATAATGCGAGGAAAACAGAGAAAGCCCAAACAATTATATGAGCAAGGGCTTTGGTGATGGTGGGAAGGAAAAACTCCCTTTTAACAGGAAGAAACCTCTGGCAGAATCAGGCTCAAGTATGCTCTCTCTTTCTAGTCCCTGTCAGGACTCTTGCTGCAGCATTTTGGATTAGCTGAAGGCTTTTCAGGGAGTTTTTAGGACTTCCTGATAATAATGAATTACAGTCGTCCAGCCTGGAAGTAATAAATGCATGAACTAGTTTTTCAGCGTCACTCTGAGACAGGATATTTCTAACTTTAGAGATGTTGCACAAATGGAAGAAAGCAGTCTTACATATTTGTTTAATATGTGCGTTGAAGGACATGTCCTGGTCAAAAATGACTCCAAGGTTCCTCACAGTGTTACTGGAGGCCAAGGTAATGCCATCCAGAGTAAGAATCTGCTTAGATACCATATTTCTAAGCTTTTCAGGGTCGAGTACAATAACCTCAGTTTGATCTGAATTAAGAAGCAGAAAGTTAGCGGCCATCCAGGTCTTTATGTCTTTAAGACATTCCCGCAGTTTAACTCATTGGTGTGTGTTATCTGGCTTCATGGACAGATAGAGCTGGGTGTCATCTGCATAGCAGTGTAAATGTATACTATGTCTTCTAATGATGCTGCCTAAGGGAAGCATGTATAATGTAAACAGAATTGGTCCTAGCACTGAACCCTGTGGAACTCCATAATTAACCTCAGTGTGTGAAGAGGACTCTCCATTTACATGCACAAACTGGAGTCTATTAGATAGATATGATACAAACCACTGCAGTGCAGTACCTGTAATACCTACAGCATGTTCTAATCGCTCTAATAGGATATTATGGTCGACAGTATCGAACGCTGCACTGAGGTCTAGCAGGACCTCTGTGAGATGAGTCAATAAGAAGATAATTTGTAACTAGGGGTGGGCGGTAGAAACGATATAAATTTGGCCAACAGTAGAGATTTTGACTATACCGCTCTACTGCGATAGCGCATGTTGATGGTGTCATCATCAAGCTTGGTGGGTTCTTTTACATTTGAGAGAAGCTAATTGAGTCTAATAACAGATTAAATGCCATGTTGAGGCTGTCATTTTTAGCATCTACATGGATGTTAAAATCCCCCACAATAATTATTTTATCTGAGCTCAGAACTAAATCAGATAAAAAGTCTGAGAAATCAGACAGAAACTCTGTGTAAGGCCCAGGTGGACGATAGATGATAACAAGTAAGACTGGTCTCTAGGGCTGCCATGATTAGTCGACTAGTCACGATTACGTCGACTATCGAAATCGTCGACGACTGATTTAATAGTCGACGCGTCGTTTGAAGCTTTGTAAGATCACAAAAGATGCAGGAATAAGTAGCAGGATTTAAGAGTGTAATAACGGACTGAAACAGGAGATGGCAGCACTGCATGTACAAGGATGCCAGCTGGCGTTAAACCCCGAAGAAGAAGAAGCTGTGTCCCAGAATTCATAGCGCAGCCCAGCTCAGTTTCCAACAATGGTGGCAGCTAGTTAGTTTTAATGTTACTCTTATTATTCTTTCTGGGTCACAAAATAAACGTTTAACATATTTTCAGGCGAGAATGTAGCTGTGTAAACCTCAAATATCTGCTCAGTTTATCAAGACACCGCATATTTTCAAAAGCGCTCCGACCTTTTCGGAGACGTCTGTTACCCATTAGCTTGATAGCGAGCCGGGGGCTAGGCTCACTAGCGCCGTGAGAACACCGGACTCCCGGCTAATCGTTTTCAAACCCACCGCCGTCTTTCGCTACTCAGGTTAAACATGATATATGAGTCACTTAGATAACTTAAACATGTTATTGTTTGGCTTTTTTCAGTATTTTATTTGTTCCTGAGTAAATCGGTTTGGCTGAGATTAAAGTTATAGTTTTTACACAGCTGAATAAACGTCAAGCCGACAGCTGATTATCAGAAGTGTGAGATGCTCGAGAATATGTTATTTTATATTTTAGATAGCAAGGAGTTTATTAAACTCCACTGAAACAATCTGCAAACTTCATTAAAATTTAATAAACTATCATCTTGTCTTTATTTTTAGTTAGCACAGACCTTAAACACTTAAAGCTGTAAGCTAATGATAGTTCTATAAGAGCAGATGCTGCTGGTGCAATAAGCTGTACGTTTTACGCCCAATGGATGATGATCTGAGTCCACTCTGAACCCCCCTGATGACATGCAGCTCTATTTGTCACTGAGCCTCAGCAGCTGGATACTCTAACCCGGGTTAGTGACTGGCGCTGCGACATTTGTTTTAAAGGCCACTAACACAGAGCTCTTCCTGAAATGGCTCAGGTTTGGCTTCTTTCTTTCCAGCTGTTGAGCTCAGTGTTTGAATTCTTGCCTCAATGTTTGATTTTTCTCTGAGCTTCGACTGACGTGTAAATTCTGCCTTATTCTTGTTTTTCTTTTCAGGATCATTTCTAAACGGAGACATTTGGTCTGCGTTTGTGTTTACGTTATTGTAAAGTCGTGTTTACTGGCGTGGACAAGTCCGGACCGCTAACAGGTTGTAGAAGTGAGCTCCCCTTGCCCCTTTTTTTTGGATTCATGTATTTACACACAGAGCTCTGAAAAGCTCCACGTTGTGTATCACACCGCGGCTCGCTGTGTTCGCTCCCCGGCTCAGTGATAGAGGGCCTCCCTCTGACCACAGCTGTAATTATTTCACTCTTACAAAACGTCGTTTGAACGGACTTCCTGCTGATAGTTTATTTCAGAATAGGTATGTGCGGCGCTCTGTTTTACTGTGAAAAGTGTGTAATAAACTTTTTCTGTGCAGTAGAAGAAGAAAAGATGAGTGGCGGCATGAACAGCATCGAGGCAGTGAAGAAAAAGATCAAAGTCCTGCAGGAGCAGGCCGAGGAGGCTGAGGAGCGGGCAGAGCGACTGCAGAGGGAGGTGGAGAAGGAGAAGAGGACCCGGGAGGAGGTACGGCACACGCACCCGAACGATGTCCTTAAGTCACAGGCGATGACATCACGTATTTCACAGCTGTTTCCTGTCAGATGGCACGAGGCTGCGCTCCCACAGTCCTGTACTGCTGTGCATTTGTCATTGTGGGTTTAACCCTTTAAAACCGGTCGGAGTGGGCACGCTCCGTTTTGCGTAACTATTTTTAAATCTCTGTAGAACTGGAACCACGTAAGCTAGCGCAAAAAATTTTTGCGTATGAAACCAGAGGAGTTGTACTTGCATCTTATGCCATCAGCTTGCCCTAGGTCACGGTTTCCTTCCACATAACGCTTTGAAAAAACTGCATAAAAAGCACTTGCAGCAACAAAAACATAATGTTCCAGAAACACGCTTTCAGCTGTTCAAAACACTTCCTACGTTGGAATAGACGTCAGCGCGAACAATCGCATGTCCGCCATTACCTGGCCGAGACTGGAAGTGATGTCATTTTCGTGGAAAATGTCGGTTTTTTTAGCTTCAGGGCCTTATAAGCCTATACTGGTGTTTTTAAAAGTCATATTTAGTGTTATGCTTTTCTGAATAGTTTCTGGGATGCTTACAACTCAAACTGCACTGCTGGAAATAGTTTTTGATGCACATGCTGAATCTTTTGCAAATTTGCATTATAATATTTATTTTTGTTTTTCCTGCAGTATATAAAAATTATAAAAATTTCTCTAACTAGAAATATATGTAAAAAAATCAAAAACAATTTTCAATTTTCTTGTTCATTGCACTTTTTTGCAATTTATGTAGTTACTATGGACTTAATGCATACATGTTATTAAAATCTGGGCTATAACTGTTGTATTGATGTATAGCAACTTGAAATGTTCCCAAAAATGGCTCCACAGCCTGTAAAAATATAAAGATAAGCTCTGGCGGACTTGGTTCTGTGGTAAGGCTTAAAGGCTTATGTGGCACTGCATTTACCTGCCGTCAGACAGGAAGTGATGCCATTACTCGCAATCAGACTTCAGTCACAAAACAGGAAGTGTGCCTGATGCGGCTGGCTCTGATTGGTGTACAGCCTGAAGTTTAGAGCGAACTCGGCGTGTTTGAAGCAGGGCGAGATCAGGCGAGCTGTGTAGTTCCAGCAGGGCTGCAGCAGAGGGCGCTCACCTTTTCTAAGTTTATGGGCTCGCTGACACAGTCGCCTGAGTTTTTGTGAATATTTGGTCCAGCCACTTGGTTGGCTCAGCATGGTGCTGTTTTTACTCTGATTGGCTGTTTAAGCTGTCCGTGACAACATGCTGATCGTGTTTGATGATGCTGGAGGAGAATGCGTTAACCCGGCGGCCAGCGTGAACAGGAAGTGATGAAGCTCGATGAACACGTTCCTGTTGCTTCTTTAAACACAGATATATTTCACCTCTGTAATATTCTGGATGTTTATAACTGAGCTCTTATGTTTGTAAACATTTACAAATATCCTGTTTTTGTTTTTTTGTGATTAATATTTTATTGTGCTTTGAGAACACTACAGTCCACTGCAGAGACAGATTACATCACATAAAAAAAAAGCATCAGCAGAACAGTAGAGAATACAAAACCAAAATGAGGGGGACAAACAAAGCAAGAGATAAACAAACAAAAACAGCCAGCCTTTGACTATGTGGGTCTTACTGCATGCCACACCCTGACATCCCTGAGGGTGCTTCGTCAGAATGTCAATGTCAGTCCCACTCCAAGTTCTAGTCTGTTCGTTTTATTCTGGACAGATATGGATCCCACTTCAGATGGAAACTCTCCACTTTATTCAGAAGCCTGTATGACAGTTGTCCAAGTGCAGCAAGTCTCCCTAGTTGAATATGCCATACAGAGACAGGTGGGGTGGAAGGGGCCTTCCACTGGGAAATAATGAGTTTACGCCCCAGCATCAATGCAGTCTGTACCCACAGCAGCCTTAGGCGGAGCATATTTAAGGAGTGATGGGTCCCCCAAAACAAATAGTCTTGGTGAAAAAGGAATATCCCATCGTATGGTTGATTTGATAAAGTCATGTATCTCAGTCCAAAAGATTTGGGTTTTAGGACAGCTCCAAAATCATATGGGTCAATGTGCCTACCCCAGTCTGACATCTGCATGAGGTTCGCCCTATACAGTCTGTGTGGCGACCAGTAAATTCGGTGTAGTAATTTAAATTGGATTAGTGTCCTTCTAAGTTCCCTGGACACCTTTTTACTATTCTGCAAAATTGCAGTCCATTCCTGATCTGTAAAAGCCACACCAAGGTCAGATTCCCAAGCTAACTGGAGGGCGGGTAGCCCTTTACTCGTGCCCTTAACAAGCATTGAGTAATATTTAGAGACTTCACGACCTCCCCCAAAGATTTTTTTGATGTAGCTGAGATATTCAATAGTTGGAGGTGGTGTTTAGGGGGAACCAAAAGTTTTGAGCAATAAGTGCCGGAGCTGCAAGTACCTCCAAAACTGACTCTGTGGCAACCAAAACTGCTTTAAGGTCGTTGAAGGACTTGAGAATACTCCCCTGATACAGGTCTCCGAGAACAAGTATCCCAGTCTGGACCCACAGTCTCCAGAAAAACGGAAACTTATTAATGCAGAGTTTGGGATTGAGCCATATGGAAGCCTCAGTGTGAAGGTGGGAGTTAAAATTTAATAGCAAGGCCACCTTCTTCCAGACCGTCTGCAGAACCGGAAGAATGGGGTGGGTTTGTATATCTGGTGGGAGCTTGGTGGTTAAAATGTGCATCGGAGGGAGTGGTGAGCACAAAGTACTCTCCAGACTAAACCATGGGGGGGCTCGTTCTGGAGGGAGGGCCAGTGAACCATGTGTCTCAGACCGAAAGCATAATGGTAAAACAGTAAATCTGGGACCCCCAGGCCTCCCGACTCCACTGGTTGCTGTAGCTTTTTAAGCTTTATTCTAGGGCGTCTGTTATTCCATATGAATTGGTTGCACAATCTGTCAAATTGATGAAAATATTTTGATGGGATTTTTAGCGGGAGTGTTTGTAGTAGGTAATTAAATTTTGGAGCACAATTCATTTTGATGATGTTAACTTTACCCCAAAGGGTGAGGAACAAAGGGGACCATCTACTTATGTCGGTTCTGAACTTGTCCAATAGAGTTTCAAAACTAGCCTGAACTATGTTGTATAACAAACGGGGGAATGTAATGCCCAAGTATTTGTTACCGGTCTGAGGCCAGCTGAAATCCCCCGGCTGGAACAGGGTTTTGGGGCAGAAGGCTGTCAGAGGGAGCGCTTCAGACTTTGACCAATTTAGTCTATATCCTGATATATTAGAGAACCGGTTAATAATTCTTAAGAGAGCAGGTAGAGAGCGTTCTGGCTGCGATATTAGGACCAGGCCGTCATCAGCATAGAGCATCAACTTGTGATTATTATTGTGGACCTGGATACCTGGAGAATCAGGGTCTCTACGTATTGTTGCTGCCAGAGGCTCTAAAGCTAGAGCAAAAAGCAAAGGACTCAGTGGGCAGTCCTGTCTTGTACCTCCGTGGAGGTCGAAGGACTGTGATACAATACGGTTCGTTAGTATTGATGCTCTTGGATTGTTGTAGAGAAGTTTGACCCACCTTATGAATTTTGGGCCAAAGCCAAATGCTTCCATTACACAAAATAGAAGTATTTTAGTATTTTTAGTATTTTAGTATTTATTTATTTATTGTCATTGTCAAGAACAATGAAATTGCGTTTGGGGCTTCCATACAACCCCAAAAAAAGAAGAAAATAATAAATACCCCTTAAAACCCAAGTGTACATATTTAACCCAGTGTGACTCCAATGCAATAAGACAATCCTTAGCAATAATGTTCGTAGAAATTCAGACAAAGACCTGAGAAACATGACAAAATACAACAATGCAACCCATTCAATATTATTGTACTGTGAGATATGATATCAGATATGATAGTTATCTATTTAAGAAAGAAGGGGGGGGGGGCAGGAGGGGGAAGAGAATAAAGATATGATGCACCAATGCAGACCAGTTCATTGCTATTAAGAAGTTGGATATGGTTATTGTCCGTGAGAGGGGGGCAGAGGAAAACGCCACTCCACCCTGTCGAATGCTTTCTCTGCATCCAGGGAGAGGGCTATAGCTGGAGAAAAGTCCCCCGTAGAGGATTTATCCTGGGTTGTCCACATAATATCAATTAGGCGTCTAATATTATCAGCAGAGCTGTGGTCCGAATAAAACCAACTTGGTCGGGGTGTATTAAGTAAGTCATGACCTCATCTAATCTGGTTGCTAGTACCTTAGCTAAAATTTTGCAATTGCAATTGATCAAGCTTATTGGTCTGTAACTCTTACAGTCAAGCGGGTCTTTGTTTTTCTTTAGGACAAGCGAAATAAGTGCCTCTGACAGTGTTGGTGGCAGGCTGCCCTTATCCAGGGCTTCCTCAAACATTTGCAGGAGTAAAGGGAAGAGCTCATCTGCAAAGTTCCTGTAAAACTCGGCTGTAAACCCATCCAACCCAGGGTCCTTGTCAATTGGAAGGTTTTTGATTACCCTTAAGATCTCTTCCTTTGAAATTGGGGCGTCCAGGGAGTCCACCTGTGTCCTAGAGAGAGTTGGGAGGTTGAGGGGGGAGAGAAAACTGTTAATTTCCTGAGAGTTTGCTTGTATTTCTGAGTAAGGCAAGGCAAGGCAAATTTATTTGTATAGCACAATTCAACAACAAGGTGATTCAAAGTGCTTTACAGAGACATTAGAAACAAAAACAAATAAAAAGTATGATTTAAAATTGATTAAAACAAGCAAACAAACAAACTAAACACACACATTTCACACCTGTTCGCGCGATCTGAACCCTTATCGTAAGGGGAGCTACCAGTCCTTCTGTGGACGAGCTACTTTCTATTTTAAATTCCCTGAATTTAAAATACTCTCTAGACCCAGTTGGGGAGCTAGAGTAGAGGAGTAGAGTTGCATATAGAAATCTCTAAAGGCTTCATTCACTTCAGAGGGTTTTGACACCATAGTGCCATCCTGTGCTCTAACTGCTGCTATGATAGTCTGAGCTTCTTTTTGTTTAATATATCTTGCAAGCAGTTTACATCTTCGAAGTATTTCTGCCCGAAATAGAGAAAACTCCATTTTCTGAGTCAAAATTGAGTTAAACTCATATTTAAGTCTAGTTAGGTGGGTCAGATTTGCCGAGCTCATGTCTGCCTTAAAAGCGGCTTCAGCTATGGCAATCTTCCTCTCCAGGTCTATCTGCTTGGTCAGAGCAGTTCTCTTCTTATATGAGGCATGCTGGATGATGAACCCTCTAATAAAGGCTTTCAAAGCTTCCCATGCTACACCTGCACTGGGAGCTGTAGAGAAGTTAATTTCTATATAAGAATTGATCTGCTCTCTCAAGGAGTGGAAAAAGTTGGGATCATGTAAAAGGCTTGAGTTTAGCCTCCATCTGGGAGACTTGGGGGGGCTACCAAATGAGCTCAGAGGCGTGGTCAGAAACGCGTATTCTACCAATAGAGCAGGACATTGCTGAGGGCATGATAGAATTTGACACAAGAAAATAATCTATTCTTGACAGAGTGTTGTGGGGGGCAGAATAAAAGGTGTAATCTCTGGTGGATGGGTTGAATACTCTCCATACGTCCACCAAACCCAAGGTCCTACACATTTTTATAGCGACCGACGCTGATCTAGAGTGTCGCTGTGAGGGAGTGCTTCGATCCAGTATATCATCCATGACCAAGTCCCCTGCTATCAGGATTGGGTAGTCGCCCATATCACAAATTTTGCATTCCAAGTTTCCAAAAACGGTGGGGTCGTTGATGTTTGGTGCATAGATATTGCTTAAAATCATCCTATGGCCTTGAATCTCAGCCAAGAGTATCAATGTCCGCCCATCTTCATCCTTAACCATCCGGGAGCATTTAAACTGTAACTGCTTATGAATTAAAATTGCGACACCCCTACTCTGACTGCTGCCACACGAAAAGAATACCTGACCAACCCAATCACGGCAAAGTTTATCTGACTCTTGGGGAGACAAGTGAGTCTCTTGAAGAAAGACAATGTCAACTTTTTTTGATTTGATAAATGTCATGATTTCTTTTTTTTATTGAGTGGTTAAGGCCCTTTACATTCCAGGTCATTAAAGTAAGGGCCCTTTGTGGCTTATTCGCCATCATGCAATACGTGTCGGACATATAACCGTGGGGTAACTTATTATTAGAACCAGGAGTTCAGTACTGAGTGGACAATATTTGGAAGGCTGGCTGTAAGAAAAATTGGGGGGGGGGGGTTGGAAGTAAATAAAAATACCAACTGATAAACATTTAAACAGATACGTCTGGGGCAACCAAGAACACTAGTCACCCTCAGGTGGGCTATGAGCCCCAGAAAGCAAAACATAAACTTTATGGTCCGTGACTCTAACCAGTCGAACAGTCATAAACAGGACCTGTCGCCAGCAGCATATTAAATCAATGTAATATGAGGAAAACAGTCATTCCGGGACTTAGCTAGCTGAACAAACTGAAAAGGGCTTCATAACAACTGAAAAACTTACAGGAATTTAATAGTCTTAGTGAGCTTCGAATCCTCAGAAGCAGCACAACTGAATAACTCAAATAAAACTGCGAAGCCCTATAATATTGAAACTAAACAGTTAGGAGGTGCAAAGTATATCGTGTATAGCATGTTAATTAAAGCTAGGGCAAGAAAGAAAAAAGGAAAAGAAAAAGGGTAGTGTTTAAATCCAAGCCCTGACTGTAAATATCTCCCTTAAAGTAAAGACAGAATGTAGTCCTGGGCTTTTTTTTTTTTTTTTTGTGTCGGTAAACTCACGTCTGCCCTTTTTCAGCACCAGCACCGCTGGGAACAGTAGGGAGAACTTTATCTTCCTTTGGTGCAGCAGCCGTATACAGGGATTAAATGCCGCTCGTTTGTCCGTGACAAGTGCACTCACTCCAAGAACCGTATAATTATAAATATGAGCGTGGTGAAAGTTGGGCAGCATGCTAACGTCTTTTGTCCACTCTGTGTGCTCGTAAGGGTCTAACCCTTTCACCCCTTTGATTTTTTTTTTTTTTCCTCATATCTTTTCTTTGCCTTTTTGTCGAGTCTGTCTTTGTACGGACCGGCATTGTTCTCCTTCGTTTTGTACATACCTTTTTTGGGCGGCAAAGAAAAACCAAGAAGGTATTGGAACTGGAGAATGAACGTTTTGCGGTGCTGCAAATGCTTGCATGTGATGCGGTACTTGGATTGTTTTGCCACGAGTTCCCAGCATGCAATGTGCGAAAGTCGCGTGGTCTGTCAATCTCTATTCAAGCTGCCATCTTGACCGCCTACGTCACCGGACTCCACAAATATCCTGTTATTTATCTTACTGTTGTTGTGCTGCAGCGACATCATTTCCTCCGATTATCAAAGTGTTGTGAAAATGCCTTGATTGATAGGTGCGTTGACTCACGCACATCTGGAGGTGGCTCACATGTGGTTCCTTCCTCACAGTGTGCACAGCCTCATTTCTACCTGTTACAGTAAATATCCAGTACCCTTCCTGTCAGCGGAGTGTGTACTCTGAGTACTGCAGTACACTGTGTGTGTGTGTGTGTGTGTGTGTGTGTGTGTGTGTGTATCAGGGCGTGACGCGCTGATAAACGGCAGCATGAAGCTGCTGATAACACACACTTGGCTGTGTGACCTGATGCGTACAGGAAACCTGAGCCGTTTCACTTCCTGTTACCTCCAGATTAAAGGTGCTGGATTAAAAAGGCTGCAGTCTGCTTGTGCGTTCTGCTGCTGAAACTCGACTTTAAGCAGAATTAAAGTCGAGTTTCATAATTTAAGAGTAAATAGACAAACTACAGTTAAGCTTTGTTTTTGTTTGTGAATCATGAAATCAGAAACATTATTTATAAAACAGATGATTCCTGTGTCATTTCCTGTTTGTGCTCCTGAACCAGAGCAAGCTTGTTATTACTACAATAACAATGTTTCATAACTAGTAAAAACACATTTTTAGCTTTAAGTATTTCATGTGCAGCTGTCACTGTGTGTGCGCGCACCTGTGTGTGTGAAAAGGAATTTTATTGTGAAAGGAAGGAACAGGATGGGGAATGACCGGATGTTTGCGCCCCTGGGGGGTTAGAGGTCGATGTGTCAGCTGACCTGTGTCTGTCTCCCCGCAGGCGGAGGCCGAGGTCACGTCTCTCGGTCGACGTCTGCAGCTCAGCGAGGAGAACCTGGACCGCACTCAGGAGAGACTCGCCGCCGCGCTGCACAAGCTGGACGAGGTTGAGAAGGTAGCCGACGAGAGCGAGAGGTCAGAGGGCGCTTGTATTCCACAAATACTGCAAAGTACTACAGCTTGTAATAATACACAGTAATACTGTGGCAGTACTATGAGAAGCACTGCAGGATTTGTAGGATTTGTTTGTAGCTGTTTTACACAGCAGCAGTGCTGAGAAGGTCAAAGGTTAAATGTGATCACATAACTTTGTCCACAATCAGGGGGATGAAGGTGATTGAGAACAGAGCTCTGAAGGACGAGGAGAAGATGGAGCTGCTGGAGGTGCAGCTGAGGGAGGCCAAAACCATCGCTGAGGAGGCAGACCGCAAGTATGAGGAGGTACTGCACACGCTGCTACTGGCATTACCACATAGTTAGAGCAGGGTGATATGACCCAAAATATTTATCACGATATACATCTGAAAATCTGCGATAACGATATAATTGACACGAGACAAAATACTTTACAACTCCACAACTTTATTAGTGCAAAAAAAAAATCAAAGTATTTTCACTTAAACAAGCAGCTGTTTTATCTGCATTAAAGTTATATAAACATGTAACAGTGCAAATGCAAACTCCTCGCTGACAGTTTAACCAAAAGGCATTTCCAGTGGAAACTGGCCGACATATCCTCAGCATAACCATGTATAACATCCACAACACTTAAAAAGAGGTCATACACACACAGTACGGTAACATTATGCTGAAGCACAGTACGTATCACTCCGCGAGGCTCCGCCTACGACAGCCGTAATGCTCCGACAATCCATCAAGCGGTGCGGCTTTGTAGCTTAGCAAAGTCGTACTGAAACATCTGACAGATTGTCGAGCGCCGTGCACATAAAATCGTTTCGAGGTCAGTAAACACAACCAGAGTTCATACATAAGGCACACGGGATTATAAGGGGCTCTGTCGACTTTCAGACAAATCAAAGGATTGATTTTAAGTGCGCCGTATTTTCCAAACAACACGGTAATAACGACGGCCCGCTAGCATGCGCTACCAAAAATAGTGCTTTGTTGTGTATCTGACGGACGAAAGCTAAACCAGTTCCACACCAGTGAAGCTGCAGCGTTTTTACAAACCAGTTCAGGTTCATTGTTTCATTCAACGATCCGCTTTCACTCTTCTCGTTCTGCGTCGCCGCCATGTGCGTATGTAAACAAAGGCACAGCGCATGCACGTTTTACCCATATTCTATCGCCATATTATACATCTATCGGTATTACCGTGAACGGTATGATATGACCCAGCCCTAGTAGTACATAGTGGTGTCGTACACAGGAATGCAGTGTGCTGTTTGATTGACAGGTGGCTCGTAAACTGGTGATGGTGGAAGGAGAGCTGGAGCGAGCTGAAGAACGAGCGGAGCAGGCCGAGAGGTTCTGCACACACACACACACACACACACACACACACACACACACACACACACACACACACACACACACACACACACACACACACACACACTTTCAGAGCCACTTTATTAGGAACACCTTGGGGACCACACAGGTGAGTTTCGAGCGGGTAGGTGTTCCTAATGAAGTGGACATACCTGCCTCTGTAACAGCATGAAGCTGCTTTGACACACCTGGTAACTTTGACATCACATTGATGTGATGCCACACTGCTTCTGTAACAGCTCCGCCTCTTTCTCCCTGTCTGTTTCTACGGCAACTGTCTGCATGCCCTGCTACCTGCCTCCACCTGTCTCACAGTAAGGTTCGGAGGTTGGAGGAGCAGCTGAGGAGCTTCGATCATTCGCTGAAGAGTCTGCAGGCGTCCGAGGATAAGGTACTGAGGGTCACGTGACCTGGACCTGCTGACCGAGTGAAGCTCCTCCTCCTGACCTCCCACTGCCTCCATGATCTCTGACCTTTATCTGCTGCTTCAGCTCCTCCTCCTCACCCTCCTCCTCTTGTTGCTCTGCATGAATCTACCTGCAGGCTCAATGACACCTGACAGTGCGCGCGCACACACCTGATGACACACACACAAACTCATAGGGTGCTCAGATGGTGTCGGGTTGATTAAAATGCTTCTAGAAGCAGTTCTCGTCACTCGGCAGCCATCTTGATAACAGGATGTCAAGCAGCAGGTGAGGTAGAAATGTAAATCAATGGCTTTGTTGGCATCCTCATGACTTGAAAACAAAGGGGCGGAGCCTACAGATCACATTTATGGTGTTCCACCTTGCACCTGTCTGCCTGGCGACAGAATACATCATCAGTTCCGTACCTGGCAATCTCTCAGAGCAGCACCTGTGCAGGTGTGCTGCTCCGTCTAAGTCTTGAGGCAGGAACATTAAAGATGGGGACCGTATGAACAGTTGGGTCAGGCTCATAACATTTCCAGGTTCTGCTGAGTGCATCCTGCTTTAGTCGGAAGGTACCGTAGTTGATACCTGACACCACCTGAGCCTACCTGCCCACATGCCTGTCTGACACACTGTGTCCTCTGATGTGACCTTTGACCTGCAGCAAGACCCGGGTGTTGGAGGAGGAGCTGAAAACTGTGTTCACAAGTGCAAAGTCTCTGGAGGCCCAAGCCGACAAGGTAGGAGGAGGGGGTGGGGCTTCATGGCACAGGTAATTCTGCCGGGGAACGGAGCCGGTGCAGTCTCTGGAACCAGAAACGGTTCAGCCTCACACCTGTGTGCTCACCTGTGTGTACCTGCTCTCTGATTGGCTGCTGTCTCTGTGTGTCAGTACTCTCAGAAGGAGGACAGGTATGAGGAGGAGATCAAGAGTCTGCGCAACAGACTGAAGGAGGTGAGTGTCATGTTCACCTGTGACGTCACGACCTGTTGGAGAAACTCGATTTGTTTCTTCTTTTCACAATAAAAGCTGTCAGCTGCATGGAGGGAAGCATCTGAATAAAGTCAGCCAATCGTCGGTTTAAGGCTAAGTGTGTAATGTATTTTCAATTTTATAATTAAGGTCTGAGACTTTGTCTGAGGTCACGAATATTAACTCATTCACTGCCATTGACGTCTATAGCCGTCAATTGCAGTGAATGAGTCAATGGGTCTAACTCATTCACTGCCAATGGCTGGCAGTGAATGAGTTAAACAAGATTAATGTGACCATAAAGTGTGATGTTTTATTTTGAAAAAAACTAAACAAAAAATATCTTGAAAGGGTTTAAGAAAGTATAAAACCAGGACGTACGAGCGTTTTCAGTTTGACTATTTATCCTGCACAAAACAACAAACCAGAGCGACCAATCAGGGTTCTGCAACAGACCAGCTTTTCACATTCTCCCCCGTGTGTATTTCCCTTTTGTCATCCGACTTCCTGTGTTTCAGGCTGAGACCAGAGCTGAGTTTGCCGAGCGCTCGGTGGCCAAACTGGAGAAAACCATCGACGGTCTGGAAGGTGAGGCCCACGATCAATATTCATCACAGACAACAAGTGTTATTTGTCACATACACAGTACAACATGTGTCCGAGCTGCGGACAGCCTGCAGACTTAGCTGCGCCATTCCAGGTTTTAGCATGGTTTTCTAGCAGGACCCTTACTGAATACAGGGCGAACTTGCAACTCCCGCTCCAAAGGCATATAGTCTTACCACTACACTATCAGCTGCCAGCTGAGGTCACAAAGTAAAACTGTAAGACCTCAGAGACCAGCCTGTGATTGATGTGATTGGTCATTGACTGGTTGGCCCCTCCTCTCTGTGTTGCAGATGCTTTGACTTCTGCCAAGAACGCAAACCTGGAGCTCCAGGCGACCCTGAACCAGACCATGGAGGAGCTCAACTCCTGCTGAACCTCTGGCTCCGCCTTACCTGACGTGGATGTCAGGAAACTCTGTGGCCAAAATATTCCTCTTCCCTTTCTTCCTCTGGCTCAACCCCTTTTGTCACTGGCCCCTCCCCTTTTCTCTGCTTGCTGGAGGTCAAAAACTAGATCCTCTGATCCTGCTATGAGAGGAGTGTGGGAGATATTTCCTCTCCAATCTGGCCCCTCCCCCTCTTTTCTCACATTCCTACTTTGAACTTTTTCTGCACAGTTTGCTTTGCCTCCACCCCAGTCATGTTTTTGTAATAATGAGTGACTAACAGCCCCGCCCCTCGTTAACTAATGACTAATGGCGTGTTTGTCTTAACGGTTTGTTGTTCCTGCTTTAGTTCACTTTGCCACAATAAATATTGATGACTGATTGATGAAAGCCAATCTTCTGTTAGCCAATTAATTATTGTTTTTGTCTTCTGGGGTGTGGCTTACTGGAGTGACCAATAACGGAGGCATTCAACTGCCAAATATGGTGAACAAAGGGGCCAATCACAAGCCAGACACGCCTCCTGTTTTCTTTGACCTTAGGACAGAATCAAAGTTAAGAAAAGTGATTACCTGGAGGCAGGTGCTGTCATCACTGATGATGTCACAGTTCATTGTAATAAATCGTGAAAGTGAAACAGGATTTTATAAAATAAAAGTACCGTATGTAGAACCAAACAGAGTCTGGGGGTTATTGATCGATCGACTCATTTTCCTCTGAAACGGTGAGGCAGCTGTGAAGTTGTACTGCAGTACAAATACACGTCCGCAGGAGAGTTTAAAAACTGACACCAGGTCAGTTTTAGGCTCAGTCTTAAAACCTGGTCACGTTCTAGTGACTGAAAGTGCAAACTTGGGTAAACTTTCAGGCTTGTGGAACAGGCGTGTGCTGAGAGCCGGTGAAATGGCTCCTTTTACTACACCAGCGTTGTCTTCCAGCTGCAGAGCCACGTTCATTCAACATCTGCTGGACTAAAGTAGGAACTGCAGAGTTTGGAACGAAGCCTCGGCTGTCATCTTTCTCATTGAAATCATTGATTTAACCTGCTCAGACCAGCAGAGGGTGCTCGTACACCAGCAACAGCTGAGGGGGACTACAAACTTCTAAACACAACAACACAGGGCCTGAACAGGTGTTAAATAAAACTTTATTGATCCGCTGAACAATAGTTTTGTAGTTCATTCTGCTGAAAGCATGCCGTCCTCCCTTCTTTAAAAACATGCCAGACCACCTGCAGCAGCTGCTCTGAAACACCTGAGCTGCAGGTTAGGTCAACGTGTTAGTTCTGTGGGCGGGACCACCTGATCAGTCACTGATGATCAGCTTTGATTTACTGATGATGTTGAAGCTGCTTCCTCAGTGAGCTGCAAGATTGGACGCAGCTGCTCGTCCAACGAGGGGGCGTCGGCTTCATTAATTACAATCCAATCAAATTCAACTCCGTTGTCCAGACCGCACTCCGACTCTGCATCGTCGACACCTGAGAGACCGAGATGGGCAGACAGGTGAGACGGAAAAAGGTGAGAGAAACAAACGGTTAGTAGGAGGATTCAATCTCACCTGCAGTGAAGCTCCACCCCCTCTGTGACCTGGTCTTCTCGGAACTTTGAACTCTGACACTTTGAGTCTGTTGAGGAAACTCTGCCTGGAACCACTGCAGGTCTGAGAGCCGCCGCGCGTCGCTCACCAACTGACCAATCACAGAGCACAGCTCAGCTGTCTGAAGGATGACATCACAGCAACATGATCCACGCTCACCTACCCACACTGGTTGGCAGGCTCCTCTGCTCGCCAGGCGACAGAAGAAGCCGGGGTCCTGGCGGCGGCGAGATTCTCCCCAGTGAATCATGTCAGCTCGATACTGCTCCTTATAAGGTCCAGGACCCATCAACTGGTCCAGGTCCAGACCGTGTTCCTGCAGAACCAGAAGCAGCCTTCTTGGTATAGTGTCTGGCTGTGGTTTATCAGCTTCAGGTACAGTAGCAAACTGGCAGGTATGATGAGGTGTGACCCCCGAATGGGCTGGTTCACCTGGACACCTCACACATGTCTGAGTATGAATATAAACTGCTGCTGGAGGATGTGGTCCATGAGGTGGTTCCCAGGAACCTTCTGGAGATCAAACCTGCTGCCCTACTCGCACATCCTCCATCGTCATCAGCCTGAGCAAACCTGAAGGAGCTCCGAGACCTGGACGGTCACCCACCTTAATCCAGGAGAACCAGTTGGCCAGGGATCTAAACTCATGACCTCCAGGTAAAGTGCAGAGATTTGTGTGAAGGTGCATCTGGAGCAGGTGAGACTCACCTGAGCATACTGCTCCTTTAGGGGTCCAGACAGGCGCAGGATGCAGCAGACGTCAGGGCCCAACCTGCACGGTCAGCGCAGTGAGGTAAACATGGACAGGTGTTCAAGTGTTCCAGGTGTTTGTGTTTTAAACAACAAACACTCGGAAACACAAATAACAAATATTTACAAATACAAGGTTAACATTAAGAAAGGCGGATTTAAAAACTGGATCGTGATATAATGATGATGATGATGATGGTGGTGGCGGTGGGTTATCTTATACAAAAAGTGCAGTTTGTTCTTCTCTGGTTTCTGTTTTAGCTGTAGTGGAGCTGAAACTGGGTCCGAAATCTGCTGTGAAAATTCAAATGTCTCTTGTTGCAGAATTTTCCATAAATTACGAAATATTCCAGGTGTGTTTACCTCTGCTGGATCAGCTCCGTCACGTAATCTTTTCCGGACTTCCTCTTCCCGCTGAAGACCAGAACCAGGCTGGGCTCGGAGACCCGGTCCTCCATTGCTGATCAATCCTCTCATTCAGCTCCGCGCGCATCGATCAGCTTCTGTTTATCAGTTCAGATTTCCGGTCGGACCATGACGGACCGGAGCCGTAACTGGCCCAGTAGACGGGAAGGAACAAAACCAAAGTCCTCCGCGAGCGCAGGTCATCACTCACCGAAGCTTCATCAGATCAATTATCAATACCAAACCGACTGGCCATCGATCTGCGACGCGTCAAGCTGTTTGTGGACAAAACGGAGCTCGGTTTGAGTAACGCAATAGCGATATTACGGTAACACATGATCGTCGTCAGATGTGGACTGAACCACTGTGCAGGGAGGAGGGGGCGTCGTCACTGCTAACGTAAAGAAAGAAAGAAAGAGCGAGGCTAAAAAAACAAACTTTGAAAATTGAAATTTAAAAAACAGATTAGAGGTGATTTTAGCTTAAAACTAGAAACTTTATTATTTTAAAACAAAACAAAACCAGGCGATCAATAATAGTCGTCGTCGTCATCAAGAACCAAATCTAATACAACCTTTAACTCAGAAATGGACAAATTCTTATCCAGGTCAGTCCCGAGTGATTCCCGAGCATTAACCGGACTGGGAGCTTTTCCGTTTTGACGTTCCTGCCGCTCCTGCTTTACTTAGTACGACCCGTTATGACGCCTTCGTGAGCCGACGAAGATGGCGGCGCGTGTCGTGGGGAGAACAGGGAGGCTCGCGGCAGTCGTAAGGAGCTCCGCTGTGCGCGTGAGGGAAACTTTAATTATGCAGCATTTTGTTGATGCCCTCACTCGGGCGTCTGTGACGTCAGAAAGCGGACTGTTTGAGCGATGATAGAGTAAATACGTTTTTTAGGGTGTTGACCTCTCACCCAGCTATCGCATGTCCACCTGAGGCGCGTGCCTCAGCGCACAGGCAGCTGAGTGGTTGATTAGAAGTTCCCATGAATTCAGCCAGATGTGAGCAGATGTTTCCTGAGCTGTCCTGGCTGATTTCATCCTCTGCACTGACAGTACACTGTATATGTCAGGATATTAGATTATAAGGCAATGCGTATTTTATAGGGCTGAACGATTATGGAAAATAATCTAATTGCGATTTTTTGCCCCAATATTGCGATTGCGATGCGATATGCGATTATTTTTTAAGGTCTTTGTCTTCTGTATTATTAAACAAAGACAAGCAATACATCATATAGTATGGCCAATACTATATTACATTAATTTTAAACTGTTCTTTCCTGGAAGACAGACCTCTGTTATGATGACATGAGGTGATGCATGAATTGATGACTGACATTTTTATTTAACTTCTTCAATCACAACAGTATATTTGAACATACACAATAGTTTATTTTTAGCTTACAAACATCTGAGCATAAAGTGCTGACAAGGAACCCTGGTGTAAACATTAAAATGAAAGTCAGTGCAATGTGCAGATTGCAGAAATATACATTAAAAAAAATCAGTGGCTTTACCACACTCAGTTTTTCGACATCTGTGAACTACCGTATTTTCACGACCATAAGACGCACTGTGCTAAAAGGCGCAGTCTCAGTTATGTGTGCCATTACTGTATTTAACACACACATAAGGCGCACTGGATCATAGGGCGCATACAAGTACCGTATGCGTATTTAAAAATAAAGCGGGAGCAAACCTGAGTTCGGTACTCACATTTTTATTACCAATAATCGTCATCATCAACAACACACAAGCATACAAGTGTGCGTATTTAAAAATAAAGCAGGAGCAAAACAAAGTTCGGTACTCACATTTTTATCATCAATCAAACCCATCGAAGTCCTCATCCTCTGTGTCTGAATTGAACAGCTGCGCTGAATCTCCATCAAACATTACAGGTTCACTGTCTTCACTGTCAGAGTCACTTTCCGTGCCGTGCGGCTCCTCGGAAATGATGCCGGCTTTTGCGAAAGCTCGAACAACAGTGCCAGCAGACATGTTAGCCCAAGCATCTACAATCCATTCGCAAATTGTGGCGTAACTCGCCCGGCGCTGCCTTCCACTCTTTGTGCCAAGCACAACAGTAAAAGAAGACTTTTCATACCCCGTTGTGCATATCGCTACCGTGCTGGTCCCCTTCTCCACAGTGTGACTCACTGGGATGTCAAAAGTGAGCGGGACCTCGTCCATGTTAGTGATGTGGCTGGGCTGGATGTGTTTGCTGCAGTAGGGGCGGAAGATGGCCAGCTTTTCCTTATAATCCGCTGGAAGTTGCTGCGCTACCGTAGTCCTGGTCCGGATGGAAAAATGGCACCGTTTCATAAAAAGTGAAAGTGAAACTGCTTTTAGCCGAATGGTGACCGTCGAAACGCTTCTCCCGCTCGTTCTTTGCTCGATGATCCACCGCTGGAGTCTTTCCTCCAACTCTGCCACACTTCACCCTTTAGCGTTCTCATGGTGTTCTCTACTACGTCCTCATTACAACACACAGGGCGCACTGCGCTATAGGGCGCGCCGTACTTTTTGAAGAAAATCTAAGACTTTTAAGTGCGCCTTATGGTCGTGAAAATACGGTACTAGACAGTCATTAAATTAAAAAATAATATTAAATAAATAAAACTAATAAATAAAAAATGCACACATCTTACTGATCTCTGCAGTCAGTAACATTACACATAAAGTGCAAACATAATAGCAATTGTATAAACACACACACAAACACGCCTTTAAATTAAAACTGGCTGAACATCTTGATTATCTGCAGTAAGTAACAGCAACACAGCACAAACTAAAGTGCACAATGAGTATGGCTCAGCTAGCCATAATCATCCTAGCTCACAGGTTTTTTGCTAGGAAGACCAGCATATCTACTTTTGCTGGCTTTAAGGATGAGCGAGTGCAGGTCACTATATTCCCTCCAGTGCTGAACAGACGCTCTGAGGGGGCACTTGTGGCTGGCACACACAGATATTTGCGGGCCATCTTGCACAGTCGTGGAAAGTGAATGTTGTGCACCTTCCACCAGGCTAAGGGATCATCCTCTCCGTCAATGACAGGGGTCAACAGGTAACTATTCAACTCTGCCTCCACGACATCTTCAAGTGGCAGAGGCAAAGCTGAAGAGGCCGCACTGGTCCTCAGACGGTCGGGTAGGCCGGATGTAAACGGCCGTGAAATTGGACGGTCTAGCCTTCTGATTAGCGTCACCGCTGTCTCGGTGGAGTTTAATAAACTCGGCCGTCTGCTTCTTGCTATCTAAAATATAACCAGACACTGGTGTAAATTCTCGACTGTCTCATACTTCTGTTTAATAAGTTTTCTGTTTGACGTTTAGTCAGCTGTGTGAAAACCAAGGAGGAACCCACCGGGGGATTAATAAAGTTTTATTTTATCTAATCTAATCTAATAACTTTAATCTCAGCCAAACCGATTTACTCACGAACAAACAAAACACTGAAAAAAGCCCAACAATAACATTTTTAGGTTGTCTAAGTGACTTATATATATTACGTTTAACCCGAGCAGCGAAAGTCCGCGGTGATCTGAAAATGATGTGCCGTTCTCGGCCGCATCAGTAACCCTCGAGCTCCCGGCTAGCTGTCGAGCTGGTGGGTAACAGACGCCTCCGAAAACGTCGAAGCACTTTTGCAAATATGCGATATCTTGATAAACCGAGCAGATATTTGATGTTTACACAACTAGTTTCTCGCCTGAAAATATGTTAAAAGTTTATTTTGTGACCCAGAAAGATTAATAAGAGTAATTTTAAAACTTAGTAGCGGCCACCATTGTTGGAAACTGGAGTTTGGCTGGGATATGGTGGGCCACGAAGGACACACCCGACCCATCCTTCAAATTCGGGGAAAAGGGGGACGCATTTGTCGGCTACATTCGGAGGAGTCTACGAATTTGGACAGCCTTCGGCACGTCGCTGTGACGTAATTGGTCTACAAATGCGGCCTCAGGAGGATGCAGCCCATGAATTTGGACATGTCCAGAGTATAATCGCAGCCTTTGCGGTTAGAAAATTGCACTTGATCATGTCGCGATATTATCGCAAATGCGATATATCGTTCAGCCCTAGTATTTTATATTTCTCACTAATTTCCCCCTATCTCAGTTACTGTGCTGAAGTGCGGGGGAATACATATGCGAGTAATATAAAACCTGTATACTTGTTACAGAAGAAAGTGGTACGAACGGTTCATAATGTTAAATATAGAGAACATACAAATAATCTGTTTATAAAATCGAATTTGTTGAAATTATAAGATTTAGTGAAATTACAAACATTATTAATCATGTTCAAGGCAAAAAATAATACATTACCTCTGAAGTTACAAAGTTTATTTGTATTGTGTTCAGGAAGTGGGGATTGTAGAAGGAAATTTTATTTGAGGCATCAGTTTGCTAGGACCTCACAAAGGCAAATGTGTCTGACGGTTAGCGGTATAAGAACATGGAATTCTCTTCATGATAATCTTAAGAGTTGTACAAATATACACCGTTTTAAAATGTGTTACACGCTTAAAACGATAACTGGGCTAAATGTGGAAGGAACAGTTCTTCTGTGCCATCAAGTAGAATCAGAATCAGAGAGACTTTATTTATCCCCAAGGGGGCAATTAACATACAACAGAGCAGCATGACGTTGAAGATAAGGACAGGGCATAAACAGGTAATAAGAGTGAGATAATAAATACACAGAATATACAGTATATACACAGTTTTAAAATTTTACAGTTTTAAAATTAAAGTGACTGAAAGGTCAGTAAATAACTGTAAGTGACTATAAGTGAATGAATTGTCGGTAGTATAAGAAGAGTTTATGTTTCTGGTGTGGGGAATGGTCTTATCAGCTGGAGTTAGTCCTGCAGGAAATGCAGCGGAGGCGCCGCCCGAAGGGGAGCCACTGAAATGCGGGGTGAAGAATGTGAGAGGGGTCATTGATGATTTTGGCTGCCTGTCTAAGGACCTGTTGGCTGAAAACCGGTGCAAGAGTAGTATTTTTGTAGTATTTTATATTAGTAGAATTGTATATTGTTGATTATATTCATTTGTTGTTTTGTTTTGCATTGTTAAATATAGATCAATGTTAGAGTGCGCCCACTTGTAAGATTGATTGGAGTTCAGATAGGGGGCAGGTGCTTATAACAATTTATTCCTCTTCCTGCTCCTTTTCACCTATGGGTGCGGTGCTATATTAATATGAATGAGGACTTGTGTGAAGGAAATCAAATACTGCTGAACCATGTGTGAAACAAATAAAATTAAAAAAAAAAAAAAAAATGAAATGAAAATGCATTAGTTGTGCCGCTTCTTAATGATGGTATCTTAGCTAACAACCCCAACTACCAGGTTCAACTTGTAATTGGCTAAAAATAACTTAACCTACCGGTGAGAGGGACGTTGCTAGCTGGCAGTTGTTGTTTTTTTTTTGGGTTTTTTTGTTTGTTTTTTTTGTGTGTCCCGTTTGGATCTTTAGCCATCAGAATTGTTGTCTTAAGGCCAAGAAAGATGCCAAGCGGATTTATTTTACCAAGTGGATCATCATGGCCTTGCCATATTGGTCCATTTGATTGACCTTTATTATAATTATGAATTTATTTTATTTTTGGTTGCTACAAACGGGACAGACATGACTGGGGGATAGGACAGGGAGAAAGAATGAAAGAAAGAGAGGGAGAGAAAGAAAACCAAAGGGGAGAAGAGACGGTGAGAAGGGGGGGAAGAAAGAAAAAAAAAAATGCCTGGATCACCTGTATGGAGGAAAAAAAACAGAAGAGAAAGCAAACAACAAAGAGCAACATAATAAAAAAACAGCACCATCACAATAAACTAGCTAGCAGTAGATAACAGTAGATGCTAAACATTAAACAATATTGTGCAGCACGCAAGATAAACAGCGCACAATGTGCTTTGAGGCAGCAGCCAAGAAAGCTGTAGTCCGCGTCTGTGAACACCCGGGTGTATACCTGTGTGGATCAGCATGCTTGTATTCCAAAGGTTTCTCCATGTAACGATCTGCTAGGAAGTGTGGGGAGCCATAGCCCCGTCCCCCAGGGCATGAAGCAGGTATGGAGGAGCTCCAGGCCCCAGACATCCAGAGGCCCCAGAGTACGAGGAGCCGAGGAGGACCACCAAAGGGGGGGAACCGTGCCACCCTCCTGGGAAGAGCTGAGTATAGCCCCAAAGGAGAGGTCACCCAGCAGCTACGGAGCAGAGGCCAGAGGGGGTTGCAGTGGCGTGCCTGCGGGCTCTGCCGGCAGCCAGCTGTGCCAGAGAGGACCAGGCCTCAGGCTGTACCCCACCCCCCGGAAGGGGCCCAGCCGGGCCACAGGCGCCAGGCCCCGCCAATCGGCCACCAGGAGTGAGCCGGTACATACATGAGCCCCCAGCCCCAGACACCAAGAACCACCAACACACCAACGTCTAAGGGCATCAGCAACTGGCAGGGAGTGTGGTGAGCGGAGATAGGCCTCCGTACCTCGGAGAGCTTGAGATGTTCCCAGAGAGGTGAAGTCTAAGACCCAAGCTGACATATAGACACAGACGAACAGGCGCACGCAGACATAAAACGTGCATTCCCACCCCCATATACACAACCAAATACTCGGCACTCACCCAACGTGTAGACAGACACAAATAGACACTGCACAAACAGTCGCACTCCCCAAACATACTCTATATCCCAGGTCCAGGTACCCCCGCCCCCAGAGGGGCAAGCCGCACCTAGACCCAGGAGATGTAACCCTTCTCTCTGGGGTGGAGGCAAGCGGACCACCTCCTTATCTGCAGTAGCAGGGAGGCCCCGCATCCCAGACCCCAATCTGACGGCCAGCACCTCCCCCCTGCTCCCCAGCCCTGATGGCTGATAGAACCGGGGTGAGTGAAGAAGCTTCTGATAGGTTAGTAGAGTCCATGTGAGTAAATTGGTGGCACACCTGTGGATGCATATAAGGCAAAACACAGAGCCTGCAGGGCTCGCAAAATCGCTAGCCCGATGACTGAATGTAGTGTAAAGCGCTTTGGGGTCCTTAGGGACTGAGGAAAGCGCTATACAAATGCAGGCCATTTAGTCAAATGGTTGTTTGCCAAAACTCATCAGAACATGTATCCAGTACTTAGTGTTTCCTTTTTAGATGCCATTTGTTTCTTTTCGAATTCATATTTATTAAGTTTTGCAGGCTTGTTTGCTCAACAAGGCTAAATAATTATATAAACGTTTCTGAATCTAAATAGTGGACTTTGGTATAATTAAACAATAAGTGTAGTGCAGGTCTATGATGATTTTTAGTGCTACTATTGTCTAGTTTTGATTCTGGTTCTGTTTTGGTTAAGTCCTAAGTAGTCCTGATTTTGAACTGTTGTAGTCCTGTTTTAATTCCAGATCAGTTCTGGGTCTGGTTGAATTGGGGTTTAGTCCTCGTGTCTTGATACAGCCCTGACTGTGTTCTCAATCAATCAGTATCAAAATACTTTATTGATCCCTGGGGGAAATTATTTTTCGTTACAGTGCTCCATTATAAACAAACATTAACAAAGACAGACAACACACTAACTAAGAATAGCACCATATATACAGGCATATATATATACATAAAAGTCACTTATTAATAAATAGCTGAAAAAGAACATGTGCAAGAAGGGTGTAGCTGTTGCAGTAACCAGTGTGTTAGGTGGATGCGTTGTACAGGGAGCCACAGGCAGGAAAGATTTCCTGTGTCGTTCAGTGGTGCATCATGGGTAATCTCAGTCTCTCACTGAACGAGCTCCTGTGACTGATCAGCATGTCATGGAGTGGGTGGGAGGTGTTATCCAACATTGTCTTTATCTTGGACAGCATCCGCCTCTCCGACACCACCTTGAGGGAGTCCAGCTCCATCCCCACAACATTGCTGGCCTTACGGATCAGTTTATCCAGTCTGTTGGCATCTGCTGCCCTCAGCCTGCTCCCCCAGCATGCAACAGCATAGAGGATCGCACTGGCCACAACAGACTCGTAGAAAATCCTCAGCATTTTCTGGCAGATGTTGAAGGACCTCAGTCGCCTCAAAAAATAGAGACAACTCTGGCCCTTCCTGTAAAGTGCTGTGGTGTTTTTAGCCCAGTCCAGTTTATTGTCAATGTGTACTCCAAGGTATTTATAGTCCTCCACAATGTCAACACTGAACCCCTGGATTGAAACAGGGGTCAAGTGTTTCCTGGTCTTCCTGAAGTCCACGATAAGTTCCTTGGTCTTTGCCACGTTGAGCTGCAGATGATTCTGCTCACACCACGTGACAAAGGAGTCGACCACAGCCCGGTACTCTGTCTCATCATCCCTGCTGATGCATCCAACCACCAGGAGGAAGCTGGAGTTTCCACTCCAGCTTCCTCCTGTAATTGTCCTTAGCCTCTCTGATCTTGTCCTTTAGTAACACCTGGACCTTCCTCACCTCCTCTTTGTTGCCCCCTCTGAAAGCCCTCTTCTTGTTGTTGAGGAGGGCTTTGATGTCCTTAGTCACCCACGGCTTGTTATTTGGGTAACAATGAACAGTCTGAGCTGGAACAATGGAGTCGGTGCAGAAAGTTATGTAGTCTGTGATACACTCAGTAAGCCCATTGATGTCCTCGGCGTGAGGCTCACAGAGTGTTTCCCAGTCGGTCACCTCGAAACAGCCCTGTAGTTCTGCTAAGGCCTCCTCTGACCACCTCCTAACAGTCCTGGTGGTCACAGGTTCCCGCCTCAAAATTGGCACATAGCGGGGGGTGAGGTGAATCAGGTTATGATCTGACCTACCAAGTGGGGGGAGGGAGGAGGAGCTGTATGCATCCTTGACGTTAGCATACAGTAGGTCTAAAATTTTCTCTCCCCTGGTGGGACAGTCCACATATTGTTGGAATGTTGTTAGTGTATTGTCCAGTGATACATGGTTGAAGTCACCCGAGATCACAATAAAGGCACTCGGGTGCTGAGTCTGTAACCGAGCTATGGCAGAGTGGATAGTGTCACATGCAGCTGTGGGGTTAGCAGAGGGAGGAACATAAACAGCCACCAAGATGACGTGAGAGAATTCCCTGGGTAAATAATACGGCCTGAGTCCAACAGCACACAGTTCAGTGTCCGGGCAACAAATCCTTTCTTTGACTGTTATGTTGGCAGGGTTACACCACCGGTTGTTAACTACAGCAAGCCCACCTCCTTTCCGCTTACCGCTAGCGATGCTGTCGCTGTCCGCCCGAACAGTGTGGAAGCCTTCCACGGAAGCATTCTCATCGGGAATGTCCTGGTGCAGCCATGATTCGGTGAAACACATCAGGCTACACTCTCGGTATTCCCTCTGACTCCGCACCAGTGCTGAGAGCTCGTCGATTTTATTCGATAACGATCGCACATTTCCCATCACGATAGACGGCAGACACGGTTTATACCTCCTCCTCGCTTCGAGCCTCTGCTGTCTCACCGTCTCTTTCTTCTCTTCTGTCCTTGACCTCTGCATCCCCGATGTGTTTTCCTCCAAATTTCAGCTGGTACTTCTGCGGGCCTGGCCAGCGAGCCGGCCGGCATCAGGGCGATCAGCTGATCTCTGGAGTAAACAGTCCGTGAGTGTAGGAGATGTGCCGCGGTCCCGTTCCATGATAAAAGTAACAGTTCCACGGCCACCAGAAGAACAAAAACTCTCTCAATCCACATGATTGAGTAAAAGATAATAAACGGATGAAAATACAAGTCAGAAAAAAAGAATACGTAAGAAAACAGAGCTAAACTAAGAGAAAAAGCAGGAGCGACTGTAACAGGCTGCACGCTGGTTGGCGCATGCGCACTAAAAGACTGTCTTGCTGCTTAATTAAAAAACTAGTTTAAGGTGCCCTTCATATGTGATATATATTTTTTTCCTATATGAAGTCATTCTTTTTTTGAACAAAACACAGCCTAATAAATCTTTCAGTCATTTCTAACCCCCCCCCCCCCCACTCTCAAAAATCGAGAGTGTACCTTATGTATGAATTCTGGTTGTGCTTACTGACCTCGAACCGATTTTGGCTGCAGAAATCTGTTAAAAATGTTTTAGTGTAACTTTGGTAAGCAGCACTGCTTGATGGATCGTCAGAGCATTACGGCTGCCGTAGTGAGGCGCTTCGCGGAGTAATCTGCGTCCAAAACTCCGTCGCCTTCAGGTCCCAAAGTCAAAGACACTGAGAGTTTAAAAACGGTCTAAATTCTTTCATCTTTAATTAAATCATCAGCGTTGCTGCTTTACCAGGTGTAACAATTAAGTTTTACATCCAGGCATCCATGAAAACAGAATTCATTAAATTTCACAGAGTTAGAAGTTAACAGGAAGTTAGCTCGCTAGCTTCCACCTAAACATTTCATACCATGTTCTGACTGAGATTTTTGAAACTAATTCAAACGTACAGCTCTGCTGCCACTTCTAACATAAAGACAGAAAACTAAACAGCAGTGGCGTTTGCAGGGTTACTGAAGTTGGACTACCTGGTATATAATGTTGTGCTACGTGATTGCTAGCAACACAGCTATGTTAGCATAACATTAGCACAGTGAAGCTGGAGGATGAAGCCAACTTTTTTCCCACTCGATAAAAGTTAACGTGAGGGATTCTGGTGGTCAGGGACAAATGCAGTCGCATAGCAGGATGCTATACACGGGCCAAACTTCAGTCAGGAGAACAACTGAGATTATTCATCCACAATACGAGGTTAGTTATTAATATACTGCAACAACATGGGAACAGAGCAGCTGCGAGAGAATTCAACATTAATGAATCGATGTTACGGAAGTGGAGGAAGCGCAGTTTTTGGCTTTCCCCATATTTCAAAAGTGCTTCATCTCTTTGCTATGACTGTCGCCCGCCATAATTTCCAGATGATAATGGTTGCAGCCGTTGCGATGCTTTCGACCAAAACAGGCGCAGCTTGATGACATCATCAACATGCGCTATCGCGATAGAGCGATATAGTCAAAATCTCTATCGTTGGCCAAATTTATATCGTTTCTATCGTATATTGTTTATATCGCCCACCCCTTGCTCCAATCCCTCCATATTGTGGCCAGTCACATGCGAGGATCTAAGATAATATACAGAGAGGGTGAGAGATGCGACAGTCAAGTGGAGCGTGCGTCTGTCCTCTCAGTAAATGAGTGAGACAGTAGACAGCGGTGAGGAGGGCTATGCGAGTGCAAAAACACATAAATATGCCCGACACCCGTAAACGAAGCAGCATCTGGCTGCAGTTTAAAGACTTTTTTTTTGTCTTGGTCTTGTCTTTGTCTCAGTTTAGGTGGTCTTGACTACAAGTCTACTCTGTATTAACAAACATGCCATATTGGCCCAGTTTATTTTTCTTATCATTGTTGTGAGGAGACCATAAATAGCATTTGGATTTTCTGTTGTACAGTTCATTTGATGTTATGGATAAAAACCTTTGATCCTTTTTTTGTTTCAAAATAGCTGATAACTATTCGCTGATAGCTGCCAACATCTGCGAACAAATATAATTCTATAAAGTGGTTCTATATAGTGTGTAACTGTTCATATAAAGCGTTATTACATTTATTGCTAATGCAGTCATATGGCACATTGACTTCTGAGGAAATTTTAGATGGCACTCATCATCAGAAAGGTTGCCGACCCCTGCACTATACAACCATCATCAGCTAAAATTCATATGAATCTCTGCTACACTTGATGTAACTGTGTTCTTTACTTTAAACCATCGCAGTGCAGCAAACTAACCTGTTTATCCTGCTCTAACCTGCAGAGGATTTTAAATAACAGTTAGTCCGCCTCAGATTGATTTACAGCAGGTTTCACAATATGAAACAGCCGCACAACTACTGTAACCTGCACATTTTCACTTTATTCTCCAAACGATTATTAACAGGTTTTTCTTAACGTGGCCCTGATACTCCGTAGAGCAATGAGACTGATCAGTTTCATCAGAGTAAATAAGCATGCGATTGGTGGTGGTTAGATGAACTTCCTGTCAGGAGATTAATGAGATCAATAAGCCCCGACTCAGTTACACACTTATTTACTAGAAGGACTCACCTGTCAGGTACATTTTGAGAGTTCAAATTGGAAGAGTCTATCAATAAAGAGGCTAACTGATGCTCAATGTAATCAATCACTACTTTTACCGGATTGATGAAGTGATTAATCGTATGTGTTTGCAGCTCCAGTCGAGGCTCCACGGGTCAACAGGTCTCCGCTCCGGGTCGCAGGCCAACTTTTTTCCGCCCCTTGAAGACGCCATGCTGCCCTCGGGAAGCTTCAATAACCGTATGGCCTTCATCACAGGAGGAGGGACAGGGCTGGGGCGCGCCATGACTGCCACCCTGTCGCAGCTGGGAGCGCAGTGCATCATTGCCAGCAGGTTAGAGGTCACATGACCATAATCTGTTTTAAATCTGATCGTCAGCGCAGGAACTGTCGATTTCATCACGATGTTTGCAGAGATCCTACAGAACCAGCTGGTGAAGGTGAAGAGAGGCCCATTAAAACCGCACCGTTAACTTTAACCTCTCCTCTCTCATTATTAAGAATCGTCACACTGAGGTTTACCTCAGTTATTTTTGATAGCAGGGAAAACCTGTTTTCATACATTAGACCAGAACTCTAGAGAGCCTCTGAGTTCTCCTCTTCAGTAACCTGACTTTATAGATGAGTCGGTGCCTTTTTCATCAGAGCAACATTCGGATCTTCCTCCATCTCCTCTTTAAACCAAGCAGCCACCAGAACTCAAAACCAGCCGCGAGCACTGTCTGAACCCTGATTCCATCTTGGTTTGTGCTTCAGGAAGCTGGACGTCCTGCAGCGGACAGCTGAGGAGATCAGCAGCCAAACTGGAAACAAGGTCAGAACCAGAATCTGGATCCAGTACAGACTCTGTGTAATCTGTCCTGGTCCAAACGAGTTGTCTCTTTGTCCTCAGGTGCATGCGGTGCAGTGTGATGTCAGAGATCCTCAGGCCGTCTCTCAATGTGTTGATCAGATTGAGGCTCTGACTGGACTTCCTGATGTAAGCACACACACACCAAACACTCACCTCTTTCTGGATCTCTGAGGCCCCTCATTGGCTGACCCGTACCCCAAACCTTCCATCCTGATTGGTGCAGGTAATAATCAACAATGCTGCAGGAAACTTTGTCTGTCCGTCAGAACGTCTGTCGCCAAACGCCTGGAAGACCATCACCGACATCGTCCTGAACGGGACAGCGTTTGTCACCTTGGAGCTCGGAAAGAGGCTGATCCAGAACCAGAAAGGTAGAGAAACCTTTTCCTGTCCAGCTGTTGATTGGCTCTTTAGGCATAGAGTGCCACCTTTTTTGGCATTCGAGACTTCTCTCCGAGAATCTGTTCAGATGTCTTTCACTGTCTCGCTCTGATCATGTGTATCAGGTATGTTGCGGTCTGGTTTTTATTGTTGTTTGTTTAGGAGCATCCTTCCTTGCCATCACCACCATATATGCTGAGTCTGGTTCTGGTTTTGTGGTCCCGAGTGCTTCAGCAAAGGCCGGAGTTGAGGCGCTCTACAAGTAGGTTAAATTCCATTTTGATTTCGGAGGTCACTCTGTAAGGTTAGATGACCTTGAACGTCTCACAGCATCACCTGTGGTTAGCATTATTAGTGTTGTGGCTGTGTCTCAGGTCTCTGGCAGCAGAATGGGGGCGCTATGGCCACAGATTCAACATCATCCAGCCTGGACCAATCAGAACAAAGGTGCCACCCACGTGACTGTAGCGGCTGGTGTTTGTTATCTTCAGTTTGTTGTTGTTGTTTAGGTTTTTTGGCTTGTTTGGGGGGTTTCAGGGGGCCTTCAGCCGTTTGGACCCAACTGGAGCCTTCGAGAAGGCCATGATCGACCGCATCCCAACGGGCCGACTCGGCACACCAGCTGAGATCGCAAACCTGGCGGCTTATGTGAGCAGCAACTATGCCTCCTGGATGTCTGGAGCTGTGAGTTTAAAATGACCTGGGGTCAAAGGTCAAACAGTTGTAGGGTTGGATGGTTCATGAGGTGTATTTGCGAGGCGCCACTAATTGGTCAGATTGAACTTCCTGCTGAATGTAACAGGAACTGCATGTTTGTTTTCAGGTGATTCGGTTTGATGGAGGAGAGTATGTGTCACTCGCAGGAGAGTTTAATGAACTGCGCAGTGTGAGTGTCGCATTGTGTCCCTCTGCCAATTTCACACCTGAATATTCAGTGGCTCCACCTATTTACTGTATTAACATTTGTTCAACTCTTTGTGTCTCAGGTGACTCCCGATCAGTGGAAGCTACTGGAGGCGATGATCAGAAAGACCAAAGGATCCTGAAAGCACAGTGACACTCATCATAAGACCACCACAGTCATTCAAATCACTCTCTGCAGTGACGATGTAATTATAAACCTGACAGGAGTTCAGATAAGTGAATGAATGATCAATCAGCTGATCTTCAATAGCCAACCTGTTAGCTTACAGCTGGGGTGAGGCTGTCACATGACTGTTTGCACATACTCAGTGTAAATGCTTTGGACAGTTTGATAATAAAAAAGGTCATCTTCTGAGGTCTGAGTTTCTTTTTTGTTTTTGCGTTTTTACTTTTAACAGTTTTTATTCATGATCAGGAAAAGCAAAAACACATAACAAAGCAGACAAGAGAAAAAACCCCAAAGGAAATCACATGCATTAAAGTCATATACCTGTGCAAATACGCATATCGGGGAAAAACAGAAAAGAAAAGAAAACAGAAAGAAGAGAGAAACAAACAAGAAAGAAACAAAAAAAGACTTCCTATTTACCTGAGGACATCTTAAAAGCAGCCACCCCCCCTCAACAGTTGGGACAGATCATTTGGCAAATAAATAAGCAAAGGGGACCAAACATTGAGAAACAGATCCTCATGTCCTCCTAAAACAGCAGCGGTTCTTTCATGAGGAACAACTTTAAATAATTCCCTGTGCCACAAAGAGGGAGGTTTATCCTTAACCCAGTTAATGAGAATACATTTCCTAGCTTTAGCACCAATAGTTTATCACATAGTTTGCGCTGCAAGTGATTTAATGTTAATTCTTTTGAGGGTAGGCTGAGGAGAAAATATCCGGGGTCCCTTTGGAGCCGATTCTTAGAGATATTACTTAGTTCTTGAGATATGGAGCTCCAAAATCTTTTGATTAATTTGCATTCCCAAAAGTAATAAAAAAAGTGCCAGTTTCTTTTTGACATGTACTACAGAAGGGGGAAATATGAGGTGTGATCTTATGCAAGACATTAGCTATAGCTATGAGCTATGTATAGGCAGTGTAGGATTTTGTATTGGGTTTCTCGCAAACGGTTGCAAGTAAAAGTGGATCTACCTATGTTAATACCGATGTTAAAGACTGTGGAATTTTGGAATTTTTAACAAAATTACAAACCTTGAGAAACCCCAAAAAATGGTCTCTAGGAATATTAAAATTTGACTACAGTTGCTCAAAGTTCATCAGTGTGTTGTTTTGAAACAAGTCGCCAATTACCCTTAATTAATTCATTTTTGTGCCGCTCATCGAACATATACTGCGAGACATTCCTGGAACAAATTCTTTGTTTCTCAGTAAAGGAGTCAAGAATGAAGTGCAGTCTTCTCTACCCAATCTTTTACGCATTTCCCTCCAAACCCTTATTGTATTATAAATAATTGGGTTATTATTAATCTCCGTTTGTAATTTTTTTTTGTCACAGACAACTAAGAGGTTCAAGTGCTAATGCAAAGAGGAGTGGGGACGGGGGACAACCTTGCCTCGTGCCGCTCTGCAGTGGAAATGCTGATTGTACACCATTAGTTATGACACAAGCTTTTGGAAGTTTGTAAATAGTTTTAATCCATCCAATAAAACCCTCGCCTAAGCCAAATCTTTTTAATACATTAAATAAGTATGTCCACTCGATTCTGTCAAATGCCTTTTCGGCATCTAAGGATATAACATATTATAATTTGTCTGATTCGAGTATTGTATAATATTTAATTGTCGTCTAATTGTAGATGAGAAACGATTTTGGATAAAGCCTGTTTGATCAGGGTTTATAAGAAGTGGGAGAATGCCCTCAAGCCTCCTTACTAATAGCTTGGATAGTAATTTAGCATCGACATTGATGAGGCTGATCAGCCTGTATGATGAGGTTTAATTTACACTGATGTCACATGTTAGGGGTTTTCTCCTCACACTAGAGTTTTCCTGATGGAGTGTTCATAGAGTTTAGAAGAACACGCTTCAATTTCACAGCGCTGTGTTCTGCTTATTGCTCGCACCTGTGGGTAATTAAGCCGGGGACTCATAAGGCCAGCGCACACGACCTCTCTTCGCCAGATTCTCAGCTAACCCTAGTTAGCGCAGGCCACCGCTGTGATTTTGTACACAACTTGCAAACTACCTTATCTCATTCTGTATCTCTCTTTCACAGCCACGCACCAAGTTGCCAGACACGAATCTCCACTCAAGAACACCCATCCTGACATCATCTATAATTGACTGAGACAGGACTCTCTTCCAGACACTAAACCAAGGCACAATGTACATTTCAATTCCTTTAACTTTAAATATGTTTATATTGTCTATCCTGTAAAATAGTCAGATGTCTATTCATATTAATGTACAGAATTCACCTGCTTGCTGCTACTACTGCACATTAACCCAGTGTGTGTGTGTGTGTGTGTATATATATATATATATATCAATGCAGCTGGATAGCGTAGTGGTTAGACTACACGCCTTTGGAACAGAGGATCGCAAGTTCGATTCCTGCCTGGGGCGTCTGTATCCAGTAAGGGTCCTAAGGCTAGACCCCCTATGCTAAGCGAGCCTACCGCAGACATGAGCGAGACAAATAAATATGAAGGCATGCCGGCTCGGACGTCGCCCGGATCAACAAGGTCCGCGTCAGGTGTTGAGGAACCAGGGCACCCTGACGAAAAGTGGGCTACTGGAACAAGAAGGCATCGGTGGGCAAGAGACGAAAACAGGGCGTTGTTGGAATGCTACTACGCAAGTAACCCCGGCGGAAGGGGCTACATGAATAGGATGAGGGACCTATGGATTCTTCGATACCCAACATCCACAATGACGGCGAAACAACTAGTAGCTCAGTGTTCCAACATTCGAAAGAAGGGACTGCTCTCACAGCTAGAGATTGACGAGGTACAACACAAATGCTACGGCAAGGAGGAGTCAGGATGCCAGGTCAGGGGGGCGATATCATCACCCCCACCCGAGATTGGGTACATAGCCCCAAGTGCGATAGGAGAAGGATCGTTGAGTGCGAGAGGAACTGACCTGAAAAATAGGATCATGGCCAAGCTTGAAACCTCAATCCCCTGTAGCCGGTTACCAAGATTACGTGAAGTACCCTCAGAAGGTCTGCTAGATGATGTTAATGCAGCACTACGGGCAATACCTACAACCACGATTACCGACACTAACAAGCTGATCTACAATATGGCAGCAGTGATCAGTGAGATGCTTGGCTACACGTTGAACAGCCACAAGGGGCAGTACCCTCCATGGAGAAGGAGGCTAGAGGGCAAGATCAAAGTAGCACGGAGGGAGGTTAGCCAACTAACGGAGTTGCAGAAAGGTGCGACAAATAAGGTGCCTAAGAAATACAGCAAGCTGTCCATACCTGAGGCCTTGGAAACTGCCAAGCAAAGACTCACAGCCTTGGCCAGCCGCTTGAGGAGGTACACCAGAGAGATAAAAGGCAGGAGAATAAACCAGCTGTTCTCCACAGAACCAGCAAAGGTGTACTCTCGGTGGCAAGGGAACAATAAGAGAACAGCACCACCAAGGCTGGAGACGGAGCAATACTGGAAGAGCATATGGGAGAAGGATGCAACCCATAACGGCAATGCTCAGTGGCTAGAGGATCTGAGGGCAGACCACAGCGACCTCCCTGAACAGGGTCCAGTAACCATCACAGTGGCAGATATCCAAGAAAGAGTCTCCAGTATGAAGAGTTGGACAGCACCAGGGCCCGACATGGTTCACACCTACTGGCTGAAGAAGCTGACTGCACTCCACGAGCGTCTGGCAGCACAAATGAACCAGCTGCTAGTTAACGAGAGACACCCGGAATGGCTAACTGAAGGCCGGACGGTCCTGATCCCCAAGGACCCCAAGAAGGGACCGGTCCCCTCCAACTACCGACCAATAACCTGCCTCAGTACTACATGGAAGCTCCTGTCAGGCATCATATCGGCTAAGATGAACAGGCACATGGGTCAATACATGAGCGGGACACAGAAAGGAATTGGCAAGAATACCAGAGGCGCAAAACACCAGCTACTGGTAGACAGAACAATCAGCCGAGACTGCAAGACCAGACTGACCAACCTGTGCACTGCCTGGATTGATTACAAGAAGGCCTATGACTCAATGCCCCACAGCTGGATACTGGAATGCCTAGAATTGTACAAGATCAATGGGACCCTAAGAGCCTTCATCAGGAACTCAATGGGGATGTGGCGTACAACACTAGAGGTCAACTCCAAGCCCATAGCACAAGTCACCATCAAGTGCGGGATCTACCAAGGAGATGCTCTGTCCCCACTGCTGTTCTGCATAGGCCTGAACCCCCTCAGTGAGATCATTAACAAGACTGGCTACGGATACCGACTACGAAACGGAGCAGTTGTCAGCCACCTCCTGTACATGGATGACATCAAGCTGTATGCCAAGAGTGAACGAGACATCGATTCACTGATCCACACTACCAGGCTATACAGCAATGACATTGGAATGTCGTTCGGACTGGAGAAGTGTAGTCGGATGGTATCAAAGAGAGGGAAGGTAGTCAGAACTGAGGGGATTGAACTACCAGAAGGCAACATTGCAGACATAGAGGACAGTTACAAGTACCTGGGGATCCCGCAGGCAAATGGGAACCATGAAGAGGCCGCTAGAAAGGCTGCAACCACCAAGTACCTGCAGAGGGTCAGGCAAGTCCTGAGGAGTCAGCTGAATGGTAAGAACAAGATCCGGGCCATCAACACGTACGCCCTGCCCGTGATCAGGTACCCTGCTGGGGTAATAGGCTGGCCAAAGGAGGAGATAGAAGCCACTGACATAAAGACAAGAAAGCTCCTTACCATGCATGGAGGGTTTCACCCCAAGTCCAGCACCCTGAGGCTGTACGCTAAGCGGAAGGAAGGGGGCCGGGGACTGGTGAGTGTCAGCACCACAGTCCAGGATGAGACAACGAACATCCAAGAATACATTGGGAAGATGGCCCCAACTGACCAAGTGCTCAGTGAATACCTCAGGCAGCAGAAACCCAAGAAAGAGGAGGGAAACGAGGAACCATCATGGAAGGACAGGCCCCTGCACGGTATGTACCACCGGCAGATAGAGGAGGTGGCTGATATCCAGAAATCCTACCAGTGGCTGGACAAAGCTGGACTGAAAGACAGCACAGAGGCACTAATCATGGCAGCACAAGAACAAGCTCTGAGTACAAGATCCATAGAGGCTGGGGTCTATCACACCAGGCAAGACCCCAGGTGCAGGCTGTGTAAAGATGCCCCAGAGACAATCCAACACATAACAGCAGGGTGCAAGATGCTAGCAGGCAAGGCATACATGGAACGCCATAACCAAGTGGCCGGTATAGTGTACAGGAACATCTGTGCCGAGTATAACCTGGAAGTCCCGAGGTCAAAATGGGAGATGCCCCCAAGGGTGGTGGAGAATGACCGAGCTAAGATCCTGTGGGACTTCCAGATACAGACGGACAAAATGGTGGTGGCTAACCAACCGGACATAGTGGTGGTAGACAAACAGAAGAAGACGGCCGTAGTGATCGATGTAGCGGTTCCGAATGACAGCAATATCAGGAAGAAGGAACACGAGAAGCTGGAGAAATACCAAGGGCTCAGAGAAGAGCTCGAGAGGATGTGGAGGGTGAAGGTAACGGTGGTCCCCGTGGTAATCGGAGCACTAGGTGCGGTGACTCCCAAGCTAGGCGAGTGGCTCCAGCAGATCCCGGGAACAACATCGGAGATCTCTGTCCAGAAGAGCGCAGTCCTGGGAACAGCTAAGATACTGCGCAGGACCCTCAAGCTCCCAAGCCTCTGGTAGAGGACCCGAGCTTGAAGGATAAACCGCCCGCAGGGGCGTGCTGGGTGTTTTTTTTTATATATATATATAATGTTCTTCCTCTACACCCCTCCCCCCCCCCAATTTTTGCACATGTCGAGGAGCGTGTCAGGCTACATTTCACTGTATGTTATACTTGTATAACTATGCATGTGACAAATGAAGAACCTTGAACCTTGAACCATCCAGACGCTGGACGTCCTGACAGTCTCATGGGTTTCTCGCCCTATGCACCTGCCTACCTCCATGCCTCAACGCCAGGGATTTTGGATTTCAGACCACTCACCCGGACCACTCACCCCTCCACGCCACTACTGACCATCCGCGGCAAGTAAGCAGTGCGACACAAAGATAAGATAAGATAAGATAAGATAACTCTTTATTGTCATTGCACAGTCATACATAGTACAGTAGTACAATGAAATTGGAAAAACTGTCCTACGTCGGCACTACATATAACACAACACGACACGATATGACACATCACAACGTAACAAACAACACAACACAGTATATTAACTTAGTATAAAAAAGAAGAATAAGAATAAGGATAGATTGCTTACTTAGCTCAGGCTGCATAAACCCCTTAGGTTTAGGTGTTGCATCTAGTACTTGTTAAACTCACATTTCAGTTTCCTGATTGTGTACACTTGTTGAGAAAACAAACGTTGTCACTGAAACTTTCTACGTGCTGTTCTGCGCCCAGCATTTGCATCCTTTCTCTTTCGAGGCGGCCTTGGCCATGACAGTTTGTCCTTCTCTCCTGGATCGGCTGGAGCTTTCTTTAGGAGCCTTCCCAGCTTTGACAAAAGTCCAGCTGGGATAACCACATTTACTCCGGGCCTTCTTGATGTTCTTCTGCCTCCCTGGCCGCTGTGTCTGTGGGGATGGTGTCCGCTCTGTGTTGTAGCGTCCTGATGACGCCCAGTTTATGCTACAGTGGATGATGAGAGTCAAACCTTAAATACTGATCTGTATATGTAGGTTTACGGTACACGTCAGCTTTTAGATGTCCCCCATTACTGATGGAAATCTCAGTCTAAGAAGGCTAACCTGCCACTTTTCATATCCTCCCTGGTGAATTTGATGTGTCGGTCCACCAAGTTAATATGATCCGTGAATTGTGGTACGTCCTGAGTCAGTAATCAATAGTCCTTCATCAATTGGTCTGGGAAGGTTCTCAGTCATCCAGGTCCTCGTAGTCTAAGGAGCTTGGAAAGAAAAGCGTCTGGACTTCTTTGAGTTGCTTGAAGATGTTTCACCTCTCATCCGAGAAGCTTCTTCAGTTCTAGGATCAAATGGTGGAGAGTCCCAGATTTAAACCCGGTGGGAGTTTCCCCCCAAAGAGGGACGAAGGACCCCCTGATGATCCTCTAATCACATGACCCAAGGTGTGAAACTGGGTGTGGGTCCCAATCAGCCAGAGTTTCGGGTGAGTTCATTGTGAAACCTGGCCCCACCTTATCATGTGAATTCCTGAGGTCAGATGGTCCAGGATGTGAGTGGGCGTTAAGGCGTCTGGGGAGGATCTCAAAACTGGATTATAGATGGCAGAGAGTTGGTGTCGTAAACCCCGCCTCTGTTCAAAGATGGTCGCTCACAGTGGACATAAATGGCTTCTGTGATGGCCAGTGGGTTGGCCTTGTGTTTTGCTTTTTCTGTTACCTGTTTCTTGCAGGTAGGTGAAGCTGACCAATTATAGATGCAGCAGACCTGAGAAGGCCAGTCCCAGTGTATATAAAGACACCTAGACTGAACCAGCGGAGTCTCTCGCTTGCTCTGGCTCTGGCTCGCTCTGTCTGGCATCCATCTTGTTCATTTGGAAGTTTCAGTTATGGCTGTTATGTCCTTTAAATTGTGTTTAAGTTGCTTTACCTTATTTTCATTAAATATGTCTTACAGTCTTTAAAAACCTGTGTGTGGTCTCCCTCTTGATTGTCACTTCCTATGAGCCGGGTTGTGACACTTCTTTCACTCCTCTTTCAAACCATCTGTCCTCTCTGTCCAAAATGTGAACATTGGCATCCTCGAGAGAGTGACCTTTGACCTTTAGATGCAGATGGACTGCTGCTTGTGAAGTGGCTGTTTGGTCTCTCTGATGTAGAGGTCTGGGCATTCCTCGCTGCACTGTACAGCATACACCACATTGTTAAGTCTGTGTTTTGGAGTTTTGTCTTTCGGGTGAACCAGTTTCTGTCTGAGCGTGTTGCTGGGTCTGAAATACACTGGGATGTTGTGCTTGGAGAAAACTCTCCTGAGTTTCTCTGATACACCGGCTACATAGGGGATGACAATGTTGTTGCGTGTAGGGATGGGTATTGATAAGATTTTCACGATTCGATTCCATTTTCGATTCTGTTTATCGATTCTTTTTAAAAAGGAGAACACTAAGGTCGATTAGCTCAGAACTTTGTTTTATATCTTCTCTTTGAACAAGATAGAAATTTAGGAGTAACATGGCCTTACAAACCCAGCAGTGAGATCTTAAGAGATCCAGCCTGCGGCTCTTCAATGGGGTGTCACAGGGTCCCCAGGAAAAAACATTGTAAATGTAAAATAATAAAATAAATATTCTTCTGTAGCAATAACAAAGTGTAACATAAATTATTCTGTAGCAATTACACAACAGTAATGTCCCTGCCTACAATTAAACACATTCACTTACTGAAAATCATCTGCTGTGGCAAATGGGTGCAAACCTTTGACCACAAACTGAGTCACTGCTCGGTGACATTCGTCTATCCTGCCTGAAAGGAGACGCTACCGGCAGACTGCAGCGAGAACTGGCAGCATCTGAGCCAGACTCTGTCTGTCTCATCATGGTCACTAAATGCACAGTAATGGCAGGTTTGTAATAAGGCAGATCGCGCTAACATAATATGTTAGTTGATTATTTACCTGCCGCATTAACGGGAGAGGACGTGCAAACGTTACCGCTGCTGCTGGGTTGAGATTCATGAGTCCGGAGCGGAATTAAAAACACGACATTCATGTAAGGTCATCGTGTGTTTTTTGCATATTCGTAGTGTTTCCTCCCTTAAATGAAATATCTACTTTGCAAGTATTGCAAGTTGCCCTGTTGTCATCCGTTCTCGTAAAGTGTAACCGAGCGTTTGAGCCGCTGTGTTTCCTGCCAGGTAAATGACGCTCTGCAACGTGGTGACGTCATTCGGGGCGACTGGAATCGATAAGGGAATCGTTTGCAAAAATGGCAAACAATTCCAAGGAACTGAAACAGTGGGAACCGGTTCTCAACAAGAACCGGTTTTCCATACCCATCCCTAGTTGCGTCTGTCCTTCTTATCCTCCCTCGCTGGTGTCTGGTCTTCTTTTCTGTGCCTCTTTGCTGACTTTAAGAACGCCCAATTAGGATAGCCGTATGTTTTAAGTGCTTCCTTTACATGTGTGTGTTCCTTCTTTTCCCCTTCAGGCTTAGAGGGAACATGTTCTGCCCGGTGGTGTAGGGTCCTGATTACTCCAAGTTTGTGTTCCAGAGGGTGATGGGAGTCAAAGAGGAGGTACTGGTCCGTGTGTGTGGGCTTCCGGTAAACTTCGATGTTGCCGTTCTCTTCAATGTGCACAGGGGGTCCGCCACTGGCAGGGGAAGTGGTGGTAGGGGGGAGATAGGCCTCCTCTGCACCCTGGTGACATACCCCTACTCCAAGGCCCTGCATGTGTGGGTGGTTGTGGTGGAGCGGGAAGAGGGAGGCAGCTGGAGATGGGGAGGGAAGGAAGGGAGGGGCAAGTGACCCCTCCCTGGGGCCAGCTCCCCCGCTGACCCCAGTAGGTACCCCCATACTCCGCGACCCGCCAGGGAAAGGGGGCCCAGGCCCATCCAGACCGGGCCCAGTGCAGCAGCGCCGCCCGGCCCCACAGAGCCCGGGACAGTCCACCCAACCCCACCACAGAGAAAACTGCACCCACCCCACCATCCACTCATCTTCCAGACTACATAAGACAATAAACACCCAGGCTGAGATCTTCCTCCACCTCTCCTGTATCTCCCCCTCCTGCAGAGGGAGCTCCTGAGGAGAGGAAAGCTCCTGCAAGATGTGACAATCTCCCCCACCAGTTGAAGAGCCCCCCAGGTGGCTCGACGCACCGGCGGCACCCTGCTCCAGGGCTGGGCCCCCATGCACCCACCCGCCCACAACCCCGGCAACACACCAACCAGGACCCAAGCCCCCGAGGCCCTGTCCGGGTCCCAGCCCAGAGACGGAGCGCCCCCAGAACCTCACGCCCATCCCGGACCCACCCAGGGGCAGCCAGGCTACCAGGTCAGTAACCCACGTCCGTCAGCACAGACCCTCCCCTAGCCCCGCTGCACGCAGCCGCGAGGAAACAGTCACCGGAGAGCCAACAGAGCCCCTAACCGGACATGACCGCTACCCCGGAACACACACATGTAAAGGAAGCACTCAAAACGTGCGGCCATCCTAAATGGGCGTTCTTAAAGTCAGCAAAGAGGCACAGAAAAGAAGACCAGACACCAGCGAGGGAGGATAAGAAGGACAGACGCAACAACATTGTCATCCCCTATGTAGCCGGTGTATCAGAGAAACTCAGGAGAGTTTTCTCCAAGCATGACATCCCGGTGCATTTCAGACCCAGCAACACGCTCAGAGAGAAACTGGTTCACCTGAAAGACAAAACTCCAAAACACAGACTTAACTCATTCACTGCCAGCCATTGGCAGTGAATGAGTTAAACCCATTGACTCATTCACTGCAATTGACGGCTATAGACGTCAATGGCAGTGAATGAGTTAACAATGTGGTGTATGCTGTACAGTGCAGCGAGGAATGCTCAGACCTCTACATTGGAAAGACCAAACAGCCACTTCACAAGCGCATGGCACAACACAGAAGAGTCACCTCCACAGGACAAGACTCAGCAGTCCATCTGCATCTTAAGGATAAAGGACACTCTTTCGAGGATGCCAATGTTCTGCCATCTATAATCCAGTTTTGAGATCCTCCCCAGACACCTTAACGCCCACTCACATCCTGGACCATCTGACCTCAGGAAATCACATGATAGAGTGGGGCCAGGTTTCACAATGAACACACCCGAAACCCTGGCTGATTGGGACCCACACCCAGTTTTACACCTTGGCTCAGATGATTAGAGGATCATCAGGGGGTCCTTTTGTCCCTCTGTGGGGGGAAACTCCCACTAGGTTTATATCTGGGACTCTCCACCATTTGACCTTAGAACTGAAGAAGCTTCTGGGATGAGAGGTGAAACGTCTTCAAGCAACTCAAAGAAGTCCAGACGCTTTTCTTTCCAAGCTCCTTAGGCCTTCATCAATTGGCTTTGTTCAATGGTCATAACAATTCGCATATTAATGATCAAGGAACTGAGCTCCCACGCCATTGTTCATTCAGTGGTGCTGGTTTCAGTCATTGTGCAAATGTCCTGTTTATATGGTTGGGGAAACCTGCAGTCAGCTGAGACTGAAGAAGTCACCTGGATGAGTGACAAAACATTTCTCCCACTGAAAACGTCCAGATGAACAGAATCAACCTTTTGGGATTTCCTTACCTGGATGATTGAGCATGCATCAAGACACTGCACAGATTCATTTTCTAACATGCCTTTATTTGATTATTCATTCCCCAAATGCCATATATTTACTCGAGGACTTAAACTGAGCAGCACCTGTCATTATAAACAGGTGAAGCTTGGCTGATGCCGTGATGTCAGTGGAGATGGGAAAATTCTCACAGTGATCATGGATTTGGATACCTCTGTCGTAACCAAGATGCTGTGATGGACCTGGATGAAACATTTGACACCCTGCAACAGAACTGGTCTGTGACAAACCTGCAATGTTCAGCTGCTCACACCGGAGCAGACACCTGTCCCACAGGCTGATGCGAGTTTGAACATTTGCCCAAAATGCACTTTGTAAAGTTTCCTTCAGCAAATGATCAGAAACAGATCAAACATCAGGTACCCGTCTCTGCTCCTCTGTGTCACTGAGATTCTATGCTAAGACACTTCAGGGTCGTGGAGGGGTGGAGCCTATTCCAGCTGTCATAGGCTGAAAGGTGGAGTACAACTGGACAGGTGGCCAATCTGACACAACGAGATAAACCAACATTCATGGCAATGGCAGGTTTATTATCACCAGTTAACCGGATGAGGAACCTGGAGAACCCTCAAAGAGACAGGAGAACACCCCTGTTTCAGCATCCCTGTGAGGATGAGGATGATGAAGGTTTCTGAATTTGGTGAGGTGAGGAGGTTCCAGCATGTTCAGCAAAAACACATCAGCTGATTCGTTAAAATGCTAGCATTAAACACACGCCGTGTGTGTGTGTGTGTGTGTGTGTCACCGTGGGAACACTTCTGCAGGAATTCAGGACATCAGTTACCATAGAAACTGTTTCCATAATAGCACCACTGTGTGCGTGTGCGTGTGTGTGCGCGCGCGAGCGCTGCAGTATTTTATTTTTATCTTCAGGTAATAAAAAAATAAAAAATGATGATAATAATGAAGATGATGATGAGATGAAGAGTCTCTGACCTGCTTTCTTACAGTTACAAACATCCCATAATAATCGCTGGTCTGCGCTGAAATGTTTTTTTTAGCAGCAAAACTCTCCCTCGTGCGAACAGGAAGTGTACGGTTGCCATGGAAACGCCGTGGCCATCTAACAGGTGATTTCTATTAAAATGAAGCAGCGGAACTAAAAACAGAGCTTCAGTCTGATCAGGTTATTGATCAGGGAGAAATGTTTAAAATGTCCGGTTGTGCCGTTAACCATCGGTGGGGGTGGGGGGGTGAATCCGTTGTAAGCCGCTGAGACTGAGGAGGAAGAGGAGGAGGAAGACGCGCAGGAGGAGGAGGAGCGCTCCGTCAGTCCGTCGGTAAACAGCAGCGGTCGGTGACGGACTCAAACGGTCGGTGAGTCGATAAAGAGGCTTCTTTATGCCGGGGTAAGAACACCAAACACACCTTCATCAGTTCCATCATTGCAGCTCTGCTCCATCTTCATCATCGTTATCGCCACCAGCATCGCCGCTCCCGGGACCGGTACCACGCGCGTGCATGTGTGGGTCCGTTTGATCGCTGTGATGCCTCGAGATGTTTGAGGATGATGATGATGAAGCTATAGAAACATCGTTTATCTTCATCTTGGTGCACGCGCGTTGCGATGGGACACGCGCGTGCACGTGTCTCATGCGTGTGTAAATATAGATCCGCGTGCGTCACAGCAGCGCAGTGACGTAGAAACCGAGAGATCCGCATTCCTCCACAGCTCACCTTCATCATCATCATCATCATCGTTGTCGTCATGAGTCGGAGGTTCCACCTGTGTGCCAGGTGACCGTGGGGACACGTGACGTAATCAGTAATCTATCTAATCTATCAGTGATCAGGGATCGATCTCTAATAGTGTCCTGTAGTACTACATGGTATGCTACAGTAGAAACACTACCTCACACACAGAGACACACACACACACACATACTTGTTTTCATATGTTAGTGAGGACATAATTGACGTAATACTTTCCCTAGCTGCCTGTAACCCTGACACGAAAACCCCGTTTTGAACCTCAGAAATGTCTTCAAACGTTGTCTCCATAAGTGACTGATGGTTCCCACAAGTATAGTAGCATGCCAATTTTTGGTCCCCATAAGGATATGTAAACATTGTAAAAATGCACACACACAGACACACACAAATAACAGCCCGTTTTTGTGTTTTATTTCCTTCAGACTCAGCTTGTCATCTCAATATTTTTTGCCTTATTGCTTCATGAAACAGTTACATGTAACTGCTGCACACACGTTGGTCTATCCGACCTTCATCAGGTCGCAGGCATATATGCAGTACACATACTGTCACTTGGTGTTCGTTCTCTCTGCAGTAGAGTATCACTTCCTGTTCCTGTTCCAACACAGTGGTGTTTTTCCGTAGTATATCTGTGTAGCAATTTAATACAAAACTTATAGTAACTTCTTATTTCGTAGTGTAATCTTCATGTGCGTCCTCTGAAACACACTCTTGGTGTATTTACTCATTAATTTATATTCAGTGTTGGGAAGGTTACTTTTAAAATGTATTCCACTACAGAGTACAAAATGTATTTTGTAACTTATTCCGTTACGTTACTCAATGACAGTAGTGTATTCTGAATACTTTGGATTACTTAATATATTATCATGCTTTTTACAACTACATGAATGTCCTATTGCTGTGTGATTTATTACTATTACTGAAGGTTACCCTCCACACCAACCAGATGTTTAAATCTTAATATAAATGAGTAACAGTAGGTGGACATTAGGTAAGGCTGCACTTTTTGCAGCGATCTCGTGCAGAAAACTATTCGGCGCGTATATAAAACAGGTCCGCGGCTCCGAACCGTAGTAAAGGGACCTCTGACTAATACGTCGGGTTCATGTCGGGCTCGTAGCTGAAAACTAGCTTTACTTTTGTCTGGGTCAACTTTGCTAGCGAGATATACAGAGGGTGCATAGCTGAACATATGAAACAGGAAAAGACCGCTGTGTAATCCCTTTATTTCAACAAAGTAACTGTATTCTGAATACCACCTTTTTAAACGGTAACTGTAATGGAATACAATTACCGTATTTCCCGGACTACAAAGCGCACCTGAATATTAGCCGCACAAGCTAAAATCAGGGGAAAATCCTGTTTTGTACATACATTAGCCGCACCTGACCAAAAGCCGCAGGTATTTCAATGTTGACTTATCATATGTAAGAGAATATGCACAAAGCGAATTGTCAGGAAAGAGATGGCTGTTTGGAGACACACCCCTTTTATTAATATTTTGAAAAACAAGTTATGGGTACATATTTGCACATGTAGTACATAACAATAACCTACAGCACACCAGAAAAATAGATTCGGACTACCTTTTAGGCTCAGGTGCAGTGACACGGCTTTAACAAGAAGAAAAGTCAGTCATTCACCATCTTTCTCTTCTTCCTGCGCACTAAAAACACCAAAGTCCTCTCCTCCAGTGTCGGAAACGAACAGGCTCAGGATGGCTTCGTCATCCACTCTCAGCTTCTCTCCTTCGTTGTCACTTTCAAAACAAAAGAAATCCTCGTTGTCAGAGTCGAACACCCTCAGAAGGGCCGTGGCGGTGTCCTCCTCTCCATCATGCAGCAGTCCAGCCCTTCGAAATCCGTTGGTGATCGTGGATGTTTTCACACTTTTCCACGCTGTCAGAATCCACCGGTGGAGTTGAGCATAACTTGCTTTTCGCAAGTTTATCGCCGCTGGTCATCCACGACTCCCGCTGAACGCGTAGCGCTACTTTGAAGTTTGTTTTTCGCGCTACTTGTATGGCACTATGTTGCCTGGCGGATGGACATGTGACCAACATACCACTCTTGAACCCCGATCCTTCCGCCAGGCAACGTAGTGCCGTACAACAGCGGAACAAACAAAACAAATCGTCTTACGATATGACAAAAATCATGGACAATCCATAGAAAAGCCGCACCTCACTAAAAGCCGCAGGGTTCAAAGCTCGTGCAAAAAGTAGCGGCTTATAGCCCGACAATTACGGTACTCATATTTGTATTTTAAATGCGGAACAGTGTTACATGTATTCCATTACTCCCCAACACTGTTTATATTCACTTACGGTTGCTTTAGGGTTTCACTAGCTTAGCTTAGCTCGTAGCCAACTCGTTAGCAGCATGGCCTCTTCACCTGTCCCTCCTGCACTTTCCTGCTCATTGTGTCAGATGTTTAGTTACTCCTTGGCCTCCTTTAGCAGTAATGATACTTGTAATAAATGTAGCCTATTTACAGCTCTGGAGGCCAGGATTACTGAAATGGAGACTCTGCTTAGAACCCTTGAAAAATCTGTAGCTAGCAAGGCCCCTGTAGCCGGTGCAGCCGAAGATAGCGTAGGCCCCACTAGCTGTCCCCTGGGAGACTGCCCCAGGCAGCCGGGGAAACAGGACGGCTGAGTGACGGTGAGGAGTAAGCATAGTCTTAAATAAATAAATAATTTTTTATTTATATAGCACCTTTCGAGATAGAATCACAAAGTGCTGCACATAAGATTACAAGTCATAAAAAGAGAAAATAAAACAGGCAAAAAATTAACCAAAAGTAGTTTTAAAAAGGTGAGTTTTGAGTTGTTTTTTAAAAACAGCTGCTGAGTCCACAGTTCTTAATGTTGGGGGAGAGAGTTCCACAGTCTCGGGGCCACAGCGGCAAAAGCTCTGTCACCCTTAGTCCTCCTCTTAGTGTTTTTAAAGCAAGTAAGCCCTGATCAGATGACCTCAAAGACCTGCTAGGGACATAGGGCTGTAGCAGATCAAAGATGTAGGCTGGTGCCAGTCCGTGCACAGCTCTGTAGGTCAAGACCAGGATCTTAAAATTGACTCTAAATTTAACAGGAAGCCAGTGTAACTGAGATAACAACGGTGTCACATGTGAGTACTTGGAGGATTTTGTCAAAAGCCTCGCTGCAGTGTTTTGCACAACCTGCAGACGATCCAGAGAACCTTTGCTTAGACACATAAACAGTGGATTACAATAATCCAAGCGTGACGAAATAAATGCATGTATAGCAATCTCCAGTTCAGAGCGAGATAAAACCGGGCTTAGCTTAGCCACATTTCTTAAACGATAAAAACAAGACCGAACCAGAGATTTCACATGCCCATCCAATGTGAGACTCGAGTCAAATTCCTGATAGAGGATTTAACACAGAGTGAGAGAGGACCGAGGGCTTTCACTATCTGCGATAGAAACCTATCAGGGGCGCATACGAGGACTTCGGTTTTCACCTCGTTGAGTTGGAGAAAATTTGCAGCCATCCAACGTTTGATCGAATCTAAGCAATCATTCAGATGCTAAAGCTTAGATAAATCCTCGGGCATAAAAGAAACGTACAACTGAATGTCATCAGCGTAACAGTGATAAGAAATGTCCTCAAAAGAGCCCATTATATTCTGGAGGGGGAGAAGATGTATTAAAAACAATAAAGCCCCCAAAACTGACCCCTGAGGGACACCATAAGTAAGGGAGGTAGAGGATGACCTAAAATCGGAGACTACCACAGAAAAGGATCGGTGATGGAGATAAGAGGAGAACCACTCTAATGCAGTTCCAGATACACCAACCCAATTTTTCAGCCTTTCAATGAGGATGTGATGGTCAACTGTGTCGAAAGCCGATGTGAGGTCCAACACGAGTAGAACAGAGCATTTTCCTGCATCATTATTCATCAAGATATCGCTTGAGACCCTAAGAAGAGCTGTCTCCGTGGAGTGAAATCGACGAAAACCGGACTGAAACTTATCGTAAATGCCATGTTTATCTAGAGCTGCCATAAGTTGCTTAGCCACAACCTTTTCTAGAAGCTTAGCGATTAACGGTAACTTAGAGATAGGTCTGTAGCTGCTCCAAAGAGAGGGGTCTAGCTGAGGTTTTTTTTTAAAGTGGGAGAATTGCAGCGTTTTTTAAAATAAACCGGAACTATACCAGACGCCAGTGAAGAGTTGATTAAAGTGAGCACACATGGGCCAATAAACTGGAAGACATTTTGAAAAATGATGCAGGTACAATGTCAAGTGAACAGGAGGATGCTTTCACTGAATTCACTAATTTTACCAGCTCAGATAGTGAAACAGGAGAGAAAGTATCCAAGATAATGGGCCGAGATGGGGTAGAGATTGAGATAACAGGTGCTGAGCTCTTAAACAGAAGCCCCAGGTACACCACCAACCTGTTCATGTGTCTAACCGTTTTTCCCCACTCGGCGACACACCCGCCGGTGGTCAAACTCTGGTAATTGGTGATTCTGTTCTCAGACATGTGAAGCTAGAGACACCAGCAACCATAGTCAATTGTCTTCCAGGGGCCAGAGCAGGCGACATTGAAGGAAATTTAAAACTGCTGGCTAAGGGTAAACATAGTAGTTAAACTGTTACTTGAAAAACCATCTCTAGGCCCAGCAGTTTTAGCTAATTATAGGCCAATCTCCAACTTTCCTTTCATATCAAACATTCTTGAAAGAGTAGTTGCTAACAGATCATCTGCAGAGGAATGGTTTATTTGAAGAGTTTCAGTCAGGTTTCAGAGCTCATCACAGCACAGACACAGCTTTACTGCAGGTACTGTGCTGCAGTGGTTCGTATCATATCTATCTAATAGACTCCAGTTTGTGCATGTAAATGGAGAGTCCTCTTCACACACTGAGGTTAATTATGGAGTTCCACAGGGTTCAGTGCTAGGACCAATTCTGTTTACATTATACATGCTTCCCTTAGGCAGCATCATTAGAAGACATAGCATACATTTACACTGCTATGCAGATGACACCCAGCTCTATCTGTCCATGAAGCCAGATAACACACACCAATGAGTTAAACTGCAGGAATGTCTTAAAGACATAAAGACCTGGATGGCCGCTAACTTTCTGCTTCTTAATTCAGATCAAACTGAGGTTATTGTACTCGGCCCTGAAAAGCTTAGAAATATGGTATCTAATAATAATAATAATAATACATTTTATTTGAAAACGCCTTTCAAAACACTCAAGGTCACTGTACATAGTAGAATAAAAGCAAGCAGTTTACAGAATCATAAAAGCATAAGACATAAACTAATAAAAGAGCAGAGTGGAGAGGTTATGTGGGTAAACTATTTGTACAAGTGGGTTTTGAGTTTGGACTTAAAGAGAGAGAAGGAAGAGATGTTTCTTAAATCAGGAGGTCGGGAATTCCAGAGTCGTGGAGCAGAGCAGCTGAAAGCCCTGCTCCCCATGGTTGCAAGACGGGGGGAAGGGACGGAGAGTGAAAGGGAAGAAGAAGATCTGAGGCAATGAGATGGGGCGGCGATCTTAACCAGGTCAGAGAGATATGGAGGAGAGAGATGATGAATAGTCTTAAATGTGTACAAGAGTATTTTGAAATTGATGCGATATTTGACTGGGAGCCAATGAAGCTGCTGCAAGGCAGGAGTGATGTGGTGGACAGAAGGGGTCCTGGTGATGATACGGGCAGCAGAGTTCTGGACGCGTTGGAGCTTGTTGGTGGATTTTTGAGTAAGACCAAAGAGAAGTGAATCACAATAATCAATCCGGGAAGTAACAAGGCTGTGGACAAGAATGGCAGTGGCATGTGGGGTGAGAAAAGGACGGAGACGATTAATGTTGCGCAATTGGAAAATATGCAGACCGAGTAACATTATTAATGTGTGAATTGAAAGATAAAGCACTGTCGAGGATGACACCCAAACTTATGGTAAAGAAATATGGTATTTAACCAGATTCTTACTCTAGATGGCATTACCTTGGCCTCCAGTAATGCTGTGAGGAACCTTGGAGTCATTTTTGACCAGGACATGTTCTTCAATGCCTTGATAAAATAGCACAGGATGAAACCTGTTTTTTTTTTTTTTTAAATTAGTTTGAGCCATCACAGCAAACACAAACAAAGAGTGTTAGAAGTGTTCCTCTGGTGTTCGACATATGTTGAACGTACTTACAGACTTCAGGTGGTTCTTAGCCTTAGCCTAGTGGTCCTGATCCATAAACATGCATTCAGTTTGCGGTCAATTTTTCAGACTTTGGGCATAAACATAACAAGAACAACTCATCATGAACAAAACACTCTCCTTAGGATTCACCATCATCTTCCTCACCTGTAAGTGTAAGTGCTGCTCTTAGCTGGCTCAAAGCTAAAGAAATACACACACACACACACACACACACACACACACACACACACACACACACACACACACACACACCGACTCTGCATTCACCAATGAGCTGAATCGGTTCTACGCCCGTTTCGAGGTTAGCCAGGCGGCTAATGCTATCTACCGCCTGACTACCGAGGACCGTGATGTCATCAGCGAGAGACCGGTGACCAGCATTGCGGAGCATGACGTCCGAGCGGCACTGAGGAGAGTGAACACAAGGAAAGCGGCGGGGCCAGACGGCATCACCGGCCGTCTGCTGCGCTGCTGTGCTGACCAGCTAGCAGGTGTGTTCACTTACATCTTCAACGAGTCCCTGGCGAAGTCTGTGGTCCCCACATGCTTCAAAAGATCCACCATCATCCCTGTGCCCAAGAACAGCAAACCCTCATCCCTGAACGATTACCGGCCAGTTGCACTGACCTCGGTAGTAATGAAGGTGTTTGAGAGGCTGCTGAAGAACATCATCTCCTCCTCCATCCCAGACACCACAGATCCGCTGCAGTTTGCCTACAGATCCAACAGATCCACAGAGGATGCCATCGCCCACGTCCTACACACCACTCTCAGCCACGTGGACAAGAAACAGGGTAAATGTGTGAATGCTGTTTGTTGATTACAGTTCAGCGTTTAACACAATAGTGCCCTGCAGACTGTTCACAAAGCTGAGGCATCTGGGACTTAACAGCCGTCTGTGTGCATGGGTGTTGGACTTCCTCACTGGCAGAACTCAGGTGGTGAGGGTGGGCAGGTGCTTCTCCAACAGCATCACCATCAACACAGGAGCACCTCAGGGATGTGTCCTCTCGCCACTGCTCTACTCCCTCTACACTTCAGACTGTGTGGCCACCCATGGCTCCAACACCATTGTGAAGTTTGCTGACGACACAGTGGTGTTGGGTGCCATCTCCAACAACGATGAGGCGGCCTACATGGATGAAGTGAAGAATCTGGCATCGTGGTGCCAGGACAACCACCTCCAGCTGAACGTCAGCAAGACCAAGGAGCTGGTGGTGGACTTCAGAAGGGGTCAGCACAGAGACTACAAGCCCATTATCATCAATGGAGCTCCAGTGGAGAGGGTGCAGTCCTTCAAGTATCTTGGTGTCCACATCTCCTCAGACCTGACATGGACTGCCCACATTCAGGTCCAGACCAAAAAGGCTAGGCAGCGCCTGTATCACCTACGACAACTGAGGAAGTTCAGGGTCTCTCCAAAGATCCTCAGGATTTTCTATACAGGCGCTGTGGAGAGCATCCTCACACAGAACATGACATCGTGGTTTGGGAACAGCTGTGTGAAGGACCAAAAAGCCCTCCAGAGAGTGATCCGTACAGCAGAACGCTGCTGCAGGATTGCTCTCCCCCCGCTTCAGGACACCTACACCAGGAGATGCCGGACTAGAGCAGCGCAGATACTGAAGGACCCGTCCCATCCTGGCAACAAACTGTTCCAACTTCTGCAATCTGGTAGAAGGTTCCGCATCTTCTGGGCAAGGACAGAGAGACTCAAGAGGAGCTTCTATCCCCAAGCCATCCGTGCCCTAAACACACACACCCGCCCTCTCACATCATCTATAATTGACTGAGACAGGACTCTTCCAGACACTAAACCAAGGCACAATGTACATTTCAATTCCTTTAATTTTAAATATGTTTATATTGTCTATCCTGTAAAATAGTCAGATGTCTATTCATATTAATGTACAGAATTCACCTGCTTGCTGCTACCACTGCACATTCACCCAGTGTATATACTATATGTGTGTGTGTGTGTGTATATATATATATATGTATGTATGTATGTATGTATGTATATATATATATATATGTATGTATGTATGTATGTATGTATATATATATATATATATATATATATATATATATATATATGTATGTATGTATATATATATGTATATATATATATTCTTCCTCTACACCCCCCCCCCACACACACACACACAATTTTTGCACATGTCGAGGAGCGTGTCAGGCTACATTTCACTGTGTGTTATACTTGTATAACTATGCATGTGACAAATAAAGAACCTTGAAGAACCACACACACACTCACTCACTCACTCACACACACACACTCTCACTCACTCACTCACTCACTCACTCACTCACTCACTCACTCACTCACTCACTCACTCACTCACTCACTCACTCTCACACTCACACACACACACACACACACACACACACACACACACACACACACACACACTCACTTCTGGCTGTGAGAGCAGATAGACTCAGCGGAACTCTGGACCTGTTTGTTCAGACTGAAGCACATCATTAAACCTCCACACCTGGCAACAAGTGTCAGCTGACGCTCAATGAGCTAACAGAGATCTCCCGCCATCATTGACCAGCTGCATTACTCCTTTCTTAAACGCCAGTTCAGCTCACTGAGCCACTGATCCAGCCCTAACTATCTGCTTTAGCAAAAAGGAAAGTTTGAAGCCTAATCTTGAAAGTAGAGATAGTGTCTGTCTCCTGAATCCAAACTGGAAGCTGGTTCCACAGAAGAGGGGCCTGAAAACTGAAGGCTCTGCCTCCCATTCTACTTTTAAATACTCTAGGAACAACAAGTAGGCCTGCAGAGCGAGAGCGAAGTGCTCTAATAGGGTGATATGGTACTACAAGGTCATTAAGATAAGATGGGGCCTGATTCAGATCTACCTCCCTCTGAGGTTAGACTGTAAGGACTCTCTGCAGCCGTTATTCTCCTGACTGTCTGACATTAAGACTTGGATGGCTCTTAACTTTCTACATCTAAATAAAAGTAAAAATGAAGTCATTGTGTTTGGGCTTCCTAAAGACCCCAACCTTTCCTTTGATTTTATGGGACCCCTAACTTCTGAATGTACTTCCTCCATTAAGAGCCTTGGTGTTACTTTTGACAGTGCTTTTAAATTTGATAAACAAATCAGCTCCGTAGTCAAGGGATCTTTTTATCATCTACGGATTTTAGCTAAAGTGAAGTCCTACCTGTGCAGGAACGATCTAGAAAGGGTGGTCCATGCTTTTATCACTTCACGGCTGGACTACTGTAACTCCCTTTATGCTGGTTTAGATCGTTCCTGTCTGCATCGCCTCCAACTGGTGCAGAACGCTGCTGCTCGCATGCTGACCGGTTCCAAAAAGAGAGACCACATCACTCCGGTCCTCTGCTCTCTCCACTGGCTCCCAGTTGCTTTTAGGATTGATTTTAAAATTTTACTGTTTGTTTTTAAGGTTCTTAACGGTACTGCACCTCCTTACCTGGCAGAGCTTCTTAGCATTTACCGCCCCAGGAGATCTCTGAGGTCAGCAGACCTGATGCTTTTAGATGTTCCCAGGTACAGATTAAAGACTAGGGGAGAGAGGCCTTTTGCTGTGGCTGCACCCAGACTGTGGAACAGTTTACCTCCTCACATCAGATTCTCCACAAGCCTTGGAACTTTTAAAACTGCTCTTAAAACTCACCTCTTCTCATTGGCTTTTAGCAAGGTTTAACTTATTGTTTTAACTTATTGTTTTATCAGTGAGGTGTTTTTATGTACTTGTGTTTTATTGTATTTTATATTTGTATTTTATTGTACAGCACTTTGGTCAGCCTCGGTTGTTTTTAAATGTGCTTTATAAATAAACTTGACTTGACTTGACTGATTATTTAAGACCTTGTATGTGAGGAGCAGGATTTTGAATTCTGGATTTAACAGGAAGCCAATGAAGGGAAGCCAATACAGGAGAAATCTCTCTTTCTAGTCCCTGTCAGGACTCTTGCTGCAGCATTTTGGATCAGCTGAAGGCTTTTCAGGGAGTTTTTTGGACTTCCTGATAATAATGAATTACAGTCGTCCAGCCTGGAAGTAATAAATGCATGAACTAGTTTTTTCAGCGTCACTCTGAGACAGGATATTTCTAACTTTAGAGATGTTGCACAAATGGAAGAAAGCAGTCTTACATAGTTGTTTAATATGTGCGTTGAAGGACATGTCCTGGTCAAACATGACTCCAAGGTTCCTCACAGTGTTACTGGAGGCCAAGGTAATGCCATCCAGAGGAAGAATCTGCTTAGATACCATATTTCCAAGCTTTTCAGGGCCGAGTACAATAACCTCAGTTTGATCTGAATTAAGAAGCAGAAAGTTAGCGGCCATCCAGGTCTTTATGTCTTTAAGACATTCCTGCAGTTTAACTCATTGGTGTGTGTTATCTGGCTTCATGGACAGATAGAGCTGGGTGTCATCTGCATAGCAGTGTAAATGTATGCTATGTCTTCTAATGATGCTGCCTAAGGGAAGCATGTATAATGTAAACAGAATTGGTCCTAGCACTGAACCCTGTGGAACTCCATAATTGACCTCAGTGTGTGAAGAGGACTCTCCATTTACATGCACAAACTGGAGTCTATTCAATTCAATTACATTTTATTTATATAGCACCAAATGACAACAAAAGTCGCCTCAAGGTGCTTCATAGATACAGAGAAAAACCCAACAGTCATATGACCCCCTATGAGCAAGCACTTTGGCGACAGTGGGAAGGAAAAACTCCCTTTTAACCGGCAGAAACAGGCTCAGGGAGGGGCGGGGCCATCTGCTGTGATTGGTTGGGGTGAGAGAAGGAAGACAGGATAAAGACATGCTGTGGAAGAGAGACAGAGATTAATAACAGATATGATTCAATGCAGAGAGGTCTGTGAACACATAGTGAGTGAGAAAGGTGACTGGAAAGGAAAAACTCAATGCATCATGGGAATCCCCGGCAGCCTACGTCTATTGCAGCATAACTAAGGGAGGATTCAGGGTCACCTGGTCCAGCCCTAACTATATGCTTTAGCAAAAAGGAAAGTTTGAAGCCTAATCTTGAAAGTAGAGATAGTGTCTGTCTCCTGAATCCAAACTGGAAGCTGGTTCCACAGAAGAGGGGCCTGAAAACTGAAGGCTCTGCCTCCCATTCTACTTTTAAATACTCTAGGAACAACAAGTAGGCCTGCAGAGCGAGAGCGAAGTGCTCTAATAGGGTGATATGGTACTACAAGGTCATTGAGATAAGATGGGGCCTGATTATTTAAGACCTTGTATGTCTATTAGATAGATATGATACAAACCACTGCAGCACAGTACCTGTAATACCTACAGCATGTTCTAATCGCTCTAATAGGATATTATGGTCGACAGTATCGAACGCTGCACTGAGGTCTAGCAGGACAAGCACAGAGATGAGTCCACTGTCAGAGGCCATAAGAAGATCATTTGTAACCTTCACTACAGGGAGTGCAGAATTATTAGGCAAGTTGTATTTTTGAGAAATAATCTTATTATTGAACAACAACCATGTTCTCAGTGAACCCAAAAAACTCATTAATATCAAAGCTGAATGTTTTTGGAAGTAGTTTTTAGTTTGTTTTTAGTTTTAGCTATTTTAGGGGGATATCTGTGTGTGCAGGTGACTATTACTGTGCATAATTATTAGGCAACTTAACAAAAAACAAATATATACCCATTTCAATGATTTATTTTTACCAGTGAAACCAATATAACATCTCCACATTCACAAATATACATTTCTGACATTCAAAAACCAAACAAAAACCAATCAGCGACCAATATAGCCACCTTTCTTTGCAAGGACACTCAAAAGCCTGCCATCCATGGATTCTGTCAGTGTTTTGATCTGTTCACCATCAACATTGCGTGCAGCAGCAACCACAGCCTCCCAGACACTGTTCAGAGAGGTGTACTGTTTTCCCTCCTTGTAAATCTCACATTTGATGATGGACCACAGGTTCTCAATGGGGTTCAGATCAGGTGAACAAGGTGGCCATGTCATTAGTTTTTCTTCTTTTATACCCTTTCTTGCCAGCCACGCTGTGGAGTACTTGGACGCGTGTGATGGAGCATTGTCCTGCATGAAAATCATGTTTTTCTTGAAGGATGCAGACTTCTTCCTGTACCACTGCTTGAAGAAGGTGTCTTCCAGAAACTGGCAGTAGGACTGGGAGTTGAGCTTGACTCCATCCTCAACCCGAAAAGGCCCCACAAGCTCATCTTTGATGATACCAGCCCAAACCAGTACTCCACCTCCACCTTGCTGGCGTCTGAGTGGGACTGGAGCTCTCTGCCCTTTACCAATCCAGCCACGGGCCCATCCATCTGGCCCATCAAGACTCACTCTCATGTCATCAGTCCATAAAACCTTAGAAAAACCAGTCTTGAGATATTTCTTGGCCCAGTCTTGACGTTTCAGCTTGTGTGTCTTGTTCAGTGGTGGTCGTCTTTCAGCCTTTCTTACCTTGACCATGTCTCTGAGTATTGCACACCTTGTGCTTTTGGGCACTCCAGTGATGTTGCAGCTCTGAAATATGGCCAAACTGGTGGCAAGTGGCATCCTGGCAGCTGCACGCTTGACTTTTCTCAGTTCATGGGCAGTTATTTTGCGCCTTGGTTTTTCCACACGCTTCTTGCGACCCTGTTGACTATTTTGAATGAAACGCTTGATTGTTCGATGATCACGCTTCAGAAGCTTTGCAGTTTTGAGACTGCTGCATCCCTCTGCAAGATATCTCACTATTTTTGACTTTTCTGAGCCTGTCAAGTCCTTCTTTTGACCCATTTTGCCAAAGGAAAGGACGTTGCCTAATAATTATGCACACCTGATATAGGGTGTTGATGTCATTAGACCACACCCCTTCTCATTACAGAGATGCACATCACCTAATATGCTTAATTGGTAGTAGGCTTTCGAGCCTATACAGCTTGGAATAAGACAACATGCATGAAAAGGATGATGTGGACAAAATACTAATTTGCCTAATAATTCTGCACTCCCTGTAAAGCTGTTTCTGTGCTGTGATGAGCTCTGAAACCTACTACTGCCAGCTTCAAGGCAGAGATAGGTTGAACATATTTAAGATTGAAGTATTGATTAATGGTAGGAATTCTTTGAGCAGTCTTGTAGGAAAGAAGGGTCTATAAGTCACATTGATGATTTGGAGAATACAATAAGATAGTCTTTTATTGTCATTGTACATGTACAACAGAATTGATGAGAATAGGATGAGGAAGTTATTACTGACGTCAACTCAGAAAGAGTTTCAATAAATATCAGTGGTTAAAAACTCCATAGAATTTAAATAGTATCTTTGGTTCCATCATGTTAGCATGTTTTTTTTATTCAGGTGGACTCACCTCAATGTACTTTTTCTGCAGGTCATGTAACTTATCAAGGAGGATGGAGATTCAGCATTAAGCCAGCATCCTGTGGGCAGGAGGTCTGAGGAGAGGCAAGGGATCATGGGCGATGGAGGACCCCTGCAGACTGAGGGGAATGCCCTCCTCAAAGCTGTCTTCCAGGGGAAGTTGAGGCTGACCCGCCTGCTGCTCGAGGGTGGCGCTTACATCAATGAGGGCAATGAGCGTGGCGAGACGCCCATCTCTGCTGCCTGCTTAGCAAGCTACGATGACCCACAGACCCGGCAGAGGATGGTGAGGTATCTGTTGGAGAAAGGAGCTGACCCGAACATCCCCGATAAGAGTGGCCGGACAGCGCTGATGCATGCCTGTGCAGAGCAGGCAGGAAAGGAGGTGGTGTCACTGCTGCTGGAGAACGGAGCCGATCCCAGCCTCAAAGACTACTCTGGTTCCTCTGCTCTTGTCCACGCCATCAACAAAGGGGACCGTGACACCCTGCAGGTTCTGCTGGACTCCTGCAAGGCCAAGGGCAAGGAGGTGATCATCATCACCACCGACACATCTCCGTCAGGCACCAAGAAGACCAAACAGTACCTCAACTCCCCACCATCCCCAGGCATTGTGGACAAACTGTCTCCTGCCTGTATGTCACCCTCTGAGGTGGAGATTGGCACCTCCTCCCCTGCAGGAGACAAAGATGAGGAAGGGATCTTCAGCTTCAAACTCACCTCAGCATTACCTTTACCTTCAGCTCGACCTCCAGGTGAGAAGAGGCCACCTCCCCGTAAACTGCTTAAGCGTCTGAACTCAGAACCGTGGGGCCTGGTGGCACCTTCAGTTCTCAGTGGGGTTCCCCAGGACCGGGTGGATGGAGGTCTGGAGGAGGAGGAGGGCAACAGCAACCTGAACAAGACGATCACAGAGATGAACGGACTGACTGTCACAGAGCCGGTGAGGCCACTATTGTCACGGCGTCACAGCATTGAGACGCACGACCCCACATCCCCTAAACTCATTGACCGATCCTGCTCTGAGGACTGCGCAGGGCTGTCTGGTCCATCGTGGGCTGACAAAGTGCAGCAGCACCAGATCCTCTACCGCAGGAACACAGCTCCAGAATCCCAGGAGAACGCTGCTGGACCTGGGACAGTTGTGGCCCGAGCCCTAGCTCACCCCAAGCTCACACGGATGGAGCACTATGAGTCAGATACCCACCTTTGTCCAGAGTCCATTCCTGGATCACCGGACTCTGGGAGGATTTCGGTAGAACGGAGGAGGTACAACGCTTCCCCCTTGTCCCTGGTCACCAGTTCTTCCAGGGAGTCTCTGGAAAACATCCCCAACTCAGTTTCTCCCATCACTATGCGACGGCGTGGCCCAGGGCTCCTGGAGCGCCGGGGCTCTGGGACCCTGCTGCTGGACCACATCTCCCACACCAGGCCCGGCTTCTTGCCTCCGCTTAACATCAACCCGCAGAGACCCATCCCTGACATCCGGGCCAATGGGAAACCCACCTCCCCCATCAACTCCGGACACAAGATCCTGGTTCCAGTAGCCCCAGCCTCACCCAAACGGGGCCCAGACTTCAAGATGAAGAAGAAGCTGATGAGGAGACACTCAATGCAGACAGAGCAGATGAAGCAGCTTTCGACCTTCCAGGAGATTCTGGCGGAAAAAGTCATTGAGTCCAACGGGGATTGATGAATGAAGACAAGGGAGCAAAGCAAAGGGTAGCTGCAGAGACTTATCAGGGGTTGATTTACTGTGAAGCATCTCCATTAGATCATCACAGATGAACTCAAATTAATACCATGGTGTGGTCTTTAAGGAGAGCTGCACCAACAAGGACTCAATTCACCTGAGAAGAGTTTAGGTTTAATACAGGTTTTGTCTGTTCCTGGTGTGAAACTGTGAGGTCAGTATGAGTTTAATCCAACCAACATTAAAGATCATTGCAACATGCAGTTAGACTCTATCACCTTACCGATTACCTTTCATATATAACATCACATCTTCAGGAATCAGATTATTCTGAGAATATGATGACGTGTGCATGTCTGTGCAGGTTCATGCAGGTGATAGCAGTATTAAGTTGATTAGACTTCTTTTTTAGGTTATTGAAAAAGCGTTTCTGATGAGACTCAAGTATATAGAGAGTTCCTAGACGTGTACGTCCACACGCAGAGACGTGTTCGTCCACACGCAGAGACGTGTTCATGGACGTGTACGTCCACACGCAGATCATGTGCAAGATCATGGGCTCTGAAAATAACAAGTAGAAAATATCAAATTGTACTGCTTTCAAAATTCGAATAAAATAAATATTAAATCCAAGAAACTAAATAACGATCAACATGTGAGACCTTATTTTCTTACGAAGCTGTTTACAAACCTGTATTAAATTAAGTAATGGTGCTTTATGTGGCTGTTCAGTGACATTGCGTGACGCTTGTCAGCAGTGTCTTCACAGGTAGTCCTAATTTGTTTTAACATATTAGTACGAAAGCTGCATTTTAAATCAAACTACGTATTCTTGATCACAAATACTGTTCTGGCATCTTTAAGAAACCAAAGTGCTTGAAAATCACTTTAAATACAGTGAGTTATGAGGATATACTTACCTTGTTTGTGCAGAGGCCCGGCTCCCCCTGATCAGCATGGCCACTGTGCTGACATACAAGGGGGAGTTCTTAAAACATCTAAAATTTAAATTAAACTCAGAAGGAAGATTATTTACACCATCTGCATGCCTTCAGTTCCTAATAAATCATATGACATATGTAACTGACACAGCGATCACCTGCTTTTCATACGGTGCATGTGCATTACAACTTGTAGGTTACAGTGGGTCCTCAAAAGCATAAAATGTTAATGTTGAGTATTTTTGAACTAGAAAACGTTGATATTTATTCTTTATGAGTCAAACATCATGCAGAAGTACTTGAAATTTTCCATGCAAAGTAAATGCTGGTATCACCGCAGTCAGCCACGCATTTGACTAAAGTCCTGGAGCAGTCGGTGGGTTGGTTCTGGCCTAGTGGGCCATAATTTGATATACAGTGTTTAATGTCTTCCAGTGACAGTCACGATTACTTCTTTATAGTGTGGCAAACAGATGAACAGCTTCCTGTTGCATCGTTTTGCCACAGACAAACTGCAGTACCTCTGGATGACCAGTAGGAGATCCACAATATTGGTGTAAAATTCTTACATCCAAGGAAAGCTCGATGAAGAACTCCAACCCAAGATCAGTTTAATGAATAAAAGAAAGGATAACTGAAATTACCCAATACTAGAGCTCTTTAACATATTTGCTCATACACGTGGTAATTCGTTTCACCGTTGTAGCTCCCTCAGAGATTTCCAGCAGGTTGAAGTTGAAACTTGTGGGTGAAGCTCTCCTTACCTTCATTTAATTGTCTGAATGTTTAGCCACAGAAAGCTCCTCAGATTCCTCCGAATTTCTCATCCTCTCCTCCACTCAGACCTGAACTGGCCTAAAGAGAAATAATCAGACTCCTTTGATGTTTACAGATGCACAATTTGCACTGAGGTCATTTCCATTTTCCTCCTGCTACCAGATGAAGACACAAACGTCCTGCTGCAAACTAACTTGTTTTCATTCATAAAGCTGACATATTTATTTATACGCTCCTGTTTGATTGATAACGTGTAAAACTACCTACTGCGCTGTATGTACTGTAATGATCTATAGTCAATATAATAGTTGGTATATCTGTGGAAACCCATCTTTATTTTACCCGTTTCCTGTGTCTGTACTTTCAGAGATGATATTTTGATTGAACTTGTGTTGAGAAACATTGGTTTATTGTTTATGATACTCCAAAGAAACCAGTTCACACTGTAAGTACTGAAAAACAAATCTGTAATGTTATACACTACACCTGTTTCAGCACGAGGGGACCCTGTTAAAGGAGCAGCTTGGGCAGAAAAAGTCAGTTCACTCATTTTATTCTGAGATGTTAGCAGGTTTTAAATCAGAAGCACCTTTATTAATAAACAGGTGGAAAAATCGTTGGAAACTGGGGCGTGTCCTCATCTCACAGCTGAACCTATGACCCCCTCAGTTCACTTTTATTTATATATAATCCTGTGAAAAAACCAAGCCCACTGTTACTAGTTCTATAGGCATCAACATGGTGTTACCCGAGGGAGGCACCCATTGCAGTAGGAATGAGCCGTAGGTATGCAGTCAGTCCACAAGGCTAATCCTAATACAAAAACAACTGTTCTAAACAGGTAACAGGAGCACACAAGACAATTGTAGGTGGGAGACAGACAAGCGCTGAGGGGAATATATTAAAAACGAACACATTAAACGGCAATCCACACTTGACGATGTGTCATAGAAACTCTTCAATGCCCGTCACCGCGGTAAGATAATATAACCTTTATTAGTCCCAGGCGTGGACAGTGCAAAGTTACATAGAAAAATTAGAAAAAAATAAAGACTGGAATAAAATATCAATAAGATACTGTACACAACTGTACACAATAGAATAGAATAAAATACTATATACACAATTGAATAAAATAGCATTTGTATTCTATTTTATTCTATGTACATGTAAAAGCGGCGAGAAAAAGGATCAGCTTCCACGTGGCGCCTTCGCTGTCTGCGGTGCTAAAACACAATCCGTACATTAATGGGTGCTGATACGATGAGATAATTAACAAATAGACCAAATAAACAGCCACAACCATCAGAACAGTTCTCAGCTCTTCACTGTCAAATTAAATCAGCCTCAGAACACATGGCAGCAGACACAGACATCCAAGGACGTCGGCCCAGCAGCCATTGGCTATCTGTAAATTAAAACGGGACATTACTTACACTGAGCAGGTTACCTCAGAAGGAATATCCCTCCCACTTTGCCTCATGTCTGTTTTTCAGTTAACTGCCCCCGGCAAGTTTCCACACAGTTTCTTGCTACTGGGGTACAAATAACTTTAAACCTCTGCCAAAACTCAAGCAGAACGTTATCTGGGGACTACCTCACTAACAGAAGGCCACACCAAGCTGTTGTAGAAAAGCTAAAAAGGCCAAATAGCGCTGCTTAGACCCAGTATTCACACAACTCCAGGTTCACACAAGAGATCAACAAATTACCTGCACCTGTGCTTATAAAAGGGAAAAACCCAGCTCTGCCTGCCAGGGCAGTTTCCAGACTCAGGTCTCGCCTGTCGCAAGGGTAAGAAGCAGCCACCTATATAAAAGTAGAAATGTTGTCAGCATTCAAGAATGTGTTATCAGTGCTCAGGATGAAAGACATCAGCAATATTCTTGGTGCTGTCCATCAATCTGGGAGGAGCGATGAGATCATTTCCACACAATGTGAAAGTCCGTCATTCTACAGTGAGAAGGATTGTTCATAGGCGGATGTTGGTGTGGCTGCAGTCAATTTGTGCAAATATCAAAGCGCTCCATCTCACACTCCACAGGCCTCAGTTAGCATCTTAAACACTGAAGTTAATGACAGCACAAATAGAAATAGACCAAAGAAGTATGGCTGCTTTAAAAGAGAAGAGGAGAAAACATGACTTAGGTTTGTAAAGCCGCAGCAGACTTCAGCAACAGACGAGAGTAAAGTGCACAGCAGCAAACGGCTCGCTGTGAGCGCCGTGCAGGAGTGATGACGATCCGAGTGGACCGTGAACTCCCCGTACATCCGAGTATTCCAAAGTCAGAGTGAGGCCGTGTGTCCCGCAGCTGAAGCTCGGACCAATCGGCAGGACGCTGAAGCGAGCGCAGACGGAGCTGCTGCAGCGGTCCAGAGTGCAGAGCTCAGAGAGCTGTGCATAAACGAATGGAGCAAACTTCAGCAACGCTGTGAAGAAGAGTGGAGCCAAACTCCTCAGTTAAGTATCTGAGGCTGTGACCACGGGACTGTAACAACATGATTGTTGGGCTTCATTTCTGTATCTAACGGTAGTTTTAAGATGAACTAGTAAATAACAATTAGCTAATGTCACGCATGAGACGAGTGTCATTACACTTTGGTAATGTAAATATAATATGGCTAATATATCTATTATTATATTAATTAAGATTTATTACAGCAGTGAGCTTGAACTCTGTGTCAAATACTGAGCTTCAGTAAAGATTCAAGTTGCAGTTATTTATATTTCCTATCACCATAAATCTTCAAAGACAAGCATCTGTTACATGGTATATACAGATGTATTATATATAAGAGACAAATATTGTTCATTTAATTTGTTGGCATTATTTAATTTGGCTCATTGCTTACATATGTGTATAAAAAGCAAATGTTCGAGCTGTGATAACTGTGTCTGATAGAATGAAGAGTAGACTGATATATGAAATATTCCTTTATTGGGTGAGAAAATCAGACCATGTCATAACTGCTGTAAGTCACACAGAATAGATATCAGAGCCTTAAACAGGCTGACGTCTGCTAAATGGGTCAAACTGGGCAGAAAGTCTACAAACACATAACATCCTTATAGAATATGATGTAACACTATAGATCAACTTAGCTCAGAATATATAAAGCATATAAACAGTTACAGCAATATGATGCAACAAACACAGCAGCTACTGATCCAAAATACTCAAAGCTTCATAGAACTGGAACAAACATTTACTTTTAGCTCCATTCTGCTGCTGATACATACTTTAGGTTTCTGAACATTAAACTTGTTGCTGCCTTTCATAGTGTGTAGCTTGAAGGCCCTGAGTACTCTGAGTACTTTCTCCCACACTGGAAACACTGGGATGATCACATTATTTGAACATTACCTAATAAGACTGATTCAGCACAGACAGTTATGTTAAACTTTCCTAGCAGTCCTTCACAAACAGGGAACAGTCTGTCTATTCTCTCCATCTGTCAGCTGCTGCTGGCTCTTCCTCCTCCTCTTCCTCACACACTGCTGAGTTTGTCCTGGTGGATCATCAGGGGTGCAAAGCCTCACAGATGATGTGCAGCAGTGGGTCCCTCAGTCTGTCCTCACTCTGGACACTTGCAGTTGTCACACATGGAAATCAAATGTGTGATAAGCTGCAGGAGTCAAACACAAGTGTAACTTATAAACACACGTTCATACTTTTATTCCACAATCAGAGAGAAAGAAACAGAGAGAGAGTGCAGGACAGACAGACAGGTGACAGTCTCAGGTGTACACACTGCTACACAACAGCACAGAGAAGCAGGATTTAGTGTTTGTGTTATTACGAGTGTAAACAAGAAGAGTTCCAGATGGTGCAGTGGACACATGTGTGACTGCTGTGATTAAAGCATCTTTCTTTCAGCTTAACGAGTGAACCGTCAGCTCGTTCAAACACACGTTAAAGTCCGTTTGGCTCGACACCACCGAACAGAGGCAGCAATATAACACAGCTCACATTAACAGTGCAGTGAATCCTGCTTGTGCCGCGATGTTCAGGACTGCAAACCGAGCAGCATCACTGACTTTCAGCTTGTTGTGTTTGTGGATATATGACTGACTTTAATTATCCATGAAATCATCAGAGTCTCTGTGAGATTAAGCTCAGCTATTGAACGGCGTATATTTAAAGGCTTTAAAACCAAGTTAGTACAAACGTCACTAATGTCACATAACTGTGCCGACATGTGGCCAACAGTCATGTTTTAATGTTCTTCGTTATTAAACATTCGCACATAAATAAATAACATTCAGTACTTACATTTAAAAGTTCACTTTTCAGCTGCTCCGCTTCACCCATCTGCGATTTTTTCACAAAAAACTATCCACACCCACCGCCGCGCTATGAATTGTGGGATAGGTTGGGCCACGAAGGCTACACCGGACTCAGCCTTCAAATCTGGGGAAATTAAGGATGCATTTGGAGGACTCTTTGAGGACAGCCTTCGTTGCGTCGTTGTGACGTAATCAGTCTACAAATGTGCACTACAAAGCATGCGGTCGCTGGATTGGGACACAGCCATCGTCTCACATTGCAGAGTCACAGTGTTAAATCACAGGTTCTCTTCTGGTGTTTATCTCCTGTTAGGGTTAGGTCTCCTTTTGCATTTAGCGTTTTGGCCAATCAATAAGAGTTCTCTAAAGCTTTGTGTCGTAAATTGAACATTTATCAGGCTTCGGGGATTTTAGAGTTTTGCACTTTGATTCTGGGCTGAAGGTGGTTGATTAGTTTGGTACATTTTAACATTTTATGACTGCAATTTAAAAGAAATCTGCAGATTATTTAAAATTAGATTTATTTAAATATATTTAAAATAGATTATTGATCACTGGGCCTTGATACAGGCTATACGGTAATACGTTTACTTTCATAACCAGTTTCCCAGATGTGGATTAAAGCTAGTGCTAATTGAAAAGCCATTTTAACCTGTAGCTTCACGTAAAAAACATTTTTGGTCCAAGACTGGACTTAATACATGTCTGAGCCTTAATGTTTAACTTTCAACAAGTCTGCTCTGATTGGTCCAGCACTAAGCAGGGTCAGATTCAAGAAGTAATGTCGCAATAAAAAAGGCTGAACTTTTACTCCCAGAGATGAGCTGTAAAAATCAATTTTAATCACCAAGTTTTGATTTTGTGAAAATAATGTCTTTAGGATGGGCTGCCAAAGAAGCATGAATTGAATGAGTGAAGTCCTTTACAACACGTTACAGCGGTGGTTCTCCAATGTTTTACATCATTCCCCACATGGCAGGAAGAAATATTTTCACGCCCCATCTAAAGAAAATTAAAGCCATAAACTCAGTCACAATGAATCCTTCAGTCATTTTTGTTTTAAACAACTTTCATTTCAGATAACTATTTGTAACGTTTGTCCCTCGACTGCTTCAATCGTCTGAAGCACTTCTTCTAAAAAGCAACAAGTTGAACAGGATGTGAACCAAACATGGAAATAAGTCCAGAAACTTTTGAACGGAGATGAAAAATATATAATTTAGTGAGAGTTTAATACTTTTCACTCTTAGTGGCTGCAGTCAGCCTGTTTTTGACTGCAGAGCGGTGGTGTGGCGTGGTCTGTGATGCAGCTGCGGGGGAGGCGGCTGCACCTGAGCAAAATCCCCAATCATGCCTTGCCGGCTTAAAACAGAAAGAACTGGGTCCTATGTTGTTGTTGTTGTTGATGTGTGTAGGCTGTAGCTGAAACACTGCAGTTGCATGTGTAAGTCGCCAGCCGCAATAAAAAAGTGTACTGAAAAGTGCGAACACGTGGGCGAGTCTGTCGTGCCCCAATCCAGGGTTTCAGCACCGCTGTAAACAATGAACGACAGATTCGCCCATGTATTCGCACTTTTCAGTACACTTCTTTATTGCAGCTGCCGACTTACACACGCTGCTGCAGCTTTGCAGTGGATGTACATGTTATTAACTTCTGCAAATTTCTTTGTTCCGCTGTAAACGTGATTGCGATGTTTAACATCAGCTCCGCTTGAGAACCACTGTGTTACAGGGACAACACCAGAGAGAACATGGGCTCTTTGAGTTATCAGGCAGGAAGCTTTATAAAACATTGATGAATCTTTAGGTTGGTTAACCTTAATGGGGTTTAGACTAGGGATGGGTATCGTTTAGGTTTTATCCGATACCAGTACCAAACCGGTACTTTTGAAGCGGTGCCGGTGTTTAAACGGTGCTCGAACCGGTGATTAAATAATCAAGAACATAAACACTCTCATGTTTAGCTGTTTTCTTGTAAAAAGATAACAATGTTAGCCTTTTCTGCAGCTATGGGGCATATATGGTATCACTCTTGGCTGGAAGCAGTGCTTAAACAATGGAAAAAAACACAAACTTTGTCCAAAAACCTCTCATGTTTAACTGTTTCCCACTTTTTCTTTGGTCATTTTAGCCTTTTTGGCCAGGGTGAAGGGAGCATCTGCCATCAAACAAGAAGACAGCCGCATGTAGCTATGATGATGTTTGCTAGTTCACCTTACATGCATGCGGGGGTTTAAGTGTTAATAACGTGGTTAGCCTACTCAACGTAAATTACACACCAACAACATTAAGCTACTCACGCAGAGAAGAACGGCTGCTGCTGCATCATCATCCTCATCATTTCTGCTACACTGGCAGGGCTAGGGGCCAGGACTCTCCTCTTCGGGTTTTTGGGGGATGTTGCATAACAGGCAACCCACCCGCAGTAGATGTGCTCGGTGTGAGGTCTCGCAGCAAGCTATCAAATACGGCGCATTTCTCGGCTTTTAACAAAATGCTATAGGTCGCCAGGTGTTTCATCAGATTCGAGGTGCTACCTCCTTTGACAGTATCACAGTATCAGCTTAAAGCACTTGTTGCTGCTGAGTTTGCATATTTTGCTGTGAAGTACAGCCAGACTTTGACAGCTTCGCCTTGGGCATTTTTAATCTGTAGCTCTGCTCTAAAAGAACGTACGTACCTGGGCCCGCCTACTATTCTTGCAAAGGTAAAATGATTGGCTAGAATCCAAATTGTATGACATTTCAGGGAAAAAAAGCACCGAAGTAAAGCACCGAAATGTGCGCTGCTTTTCGGTCTGGTTACTACCGTTTATGTCAGAACCGTGCCATAATGGCACCGGTATCCGGTGCCATTATGGCATCTGTCATCAGTCCTTGAATGCAACACAAGGAACATAACTTGACAGTCTGGGCAGCACAGTGCATAACCATGAGAGCAATTGTTCCTTGGAGATATACAGGGATATAAATATGTAAAAAATCTCAAAACATATAAATATTTGAGGACAAAAATTTTGCATTTTTCTAGTTCTTGAAGTGTGCTTTGACTCTTTGGCTGCCAAAATATACACAAGAAAAGAAGAAGAAGAGATGATCGCCGAGACTCAGTCATTAGAATGAGAAGCAAAAACCAATTCCACCTGTGGGTGGATTCCCTTCATCGTCCAGGGGGGAAGTTAGAAAAGGTTTCATTTTATCACAGCAAAGTATTTTTCCCTTAACCTACAAACGCGATACAGGGCTGGTCTCAGGTGAGACATTGACTTTATTATGAATCTATAATCTCTACTCATCTAGCCTCACATGATGAGTAAAAAGTTGTTATCTAGGCACTGATGGGTGTTTTATTGTTGTCTTGGCAATAATAAAATGAGAGCTGATTGGCAAAGTCCTCCAAATTACTCTTTAATATACACGATTTTCCACTGACTTCCTCAGTCTGTTCAGGTGTGTTTGAGATAAAATGATAAAAATCCAGTCAATAATTAACTCAGTACTTAGCACAGCAGCTTGACTCTCGTGGGCTCAGACATGCAGCAATCTCCATCAGCAGGGGCGGCATCAGGCACCGTGGTCGTGATTTTACCGCGGTACTACATCACCAGAAAGCAACTGCCGGCACTGGGGGTGAGACACCTTTACATCCTGATGGGGTCAGATTGAATCCAGACAGAGATGATTAAACCACTGATCTTTAACCTGTGGATGCTGAAGGCATGTGATTCACAACCACGCTGCTGCTCTGCTGTCGATCTCTCAGCTGACTTTAATGACAGAGGACGTCTGTCCTCAGAGGCTTTTGGATCGCCTCGGAAAATAATCTCTGTTGGAAATTAAAGTTCAGAAAGATAATGTCCAGAAGACAAGCTAAATGTGAATACAGACTCGTGTTACCGGTTAGTTCAAACTTCCTCTCAGCACAAAGTGTAAGGATGTGGTTCAGTAGATGTGGAGATAACATCTTTGGCATCAGGACAACTTCATCAGGGACAATTTAAACAGGACTAGAAGTTGGAGGTCAGCTGATTGTTAATGACTTGGCGGGAACATCTGACTTTCAAGCATAAATGTTTCAAATGTTAAAGTGTTTCTTTCATCATCTCTTTGGCATCACTTGTTCTTACAAAGGCTGAATGAGCCAAAGGCTCTGAATGTTTCCTCTGAGACTTTATGTCTTCCTGCAGGTGATTCAGATCATGGTTGCTCTGACTGTCATGGTCTTTGGGGTCCTGAGGGCAACACGGTCCAAAGGTGTGGTCTCTGATTGCATGGTGTACATCTGGAGACCAGTGATGGTGAGTCAGCTGACACTTCTTCCCCTTCATATCGTTTCCCTAATTAATCACTGCTCTCTCTTTTAGTTCATCATAGCTGGGTGTATGACGATCTATGATGGGACTTCACAGAGACCTAAGGTCAGTAACTCATCTCTGTGACGTGACCTTAGCTGTACTTCAGCTGATCCTTGGCTAAAGTGGCCATAAAAGAAGGCTTCCTCAAAGATCAGAGTGGTGTCTGCAGGTTCCTTTGAATGTGTGCTATGCATATGTTTTCGTGTATTAAACACATTACTTGCTAATTGTCTGTGAGAGCCAATGAGAGAGTTGCCTCATAGAACTGATGAATATTTTCAGGTGTTCCAGGTGTACTAATAGCAAGGTGTGGTTTTCTATGCACAGTAAGAGTGCTGTGGTTCTAAATGTTGCTGCTGGTGTGACTTAACTTGTCACAGCGACGGTCTTCTTCCTGGATGCATCTCAAGCATTTACCAACAGCGACCCTGGGGAGTCAGACCTGGACATAGTGAGCTTTTTTCTTTCATATTAAATTAAATGAGAATGTGTATTTAGAGCACAGGTGAATGCGGACTGGCTGTAACAGCTGTGACCTAGCTGCAGAGGTCTGTGGAGCAGAGATTATAGGTGTTTGACCAACATGCTGAAGAGAAGAGAAACTGTTTCAAATTTTTAGTTAGGGCAAGGGAACATCAGCAGCCTGTTTTTCTTTCTTTCAGTCCAGCCAGGCAATTTCAGGATTTTCAGCCATTCTCTGCTTGATCCAGCAGATGTTGTGTGGCTGTTCTGCAGGAGTAGGCAAACCTGGAGGTTGCTGTGATCCCACACGTCAGGTGAGTCTATCTACTGAGTTTTCCTCAGATCAGTTTATTAGCTACAGTTGACTAAACATAATGGAATTCAGTTCTATTCAGTTTTATTTATGTAATCCAAAATGATGACAACAGTTGCCTCAAGGTGCTTTATATTGTACAAAACGATGCTACGATAATACAAAGAAACCTCAGTAATCAGACTCTATAAGCAAGCACTTTGGTGACAGGGGGAAGAAAAAATTCCCTTTTAACAGGAAGAAACCTCCGCAGAAGGAATTTCTCCCTCCCATTCTACTTTTAAATACTCTAGGAACAACAAGTAGGCCTGCAGTGTGAGAGCGAAGTGCTCTAATAGTCCCTCTTTCTAGTCCCTGTCAGGACTCTTGCTGCAGCATTTTGGATCAGCTGAAGGCTTTTCAGGGAGTTTTTTGGACTTCCTGATAATAATGAATTACAGTCGTCCAGCCTGGAAGTAATAAATGCATGAACTAGTTTTTCAGCGTCACTCTGAGACAGGATATTTCTAACTTTAGAGATGTTGCACAAATGGAAGAAAGCAGTCTTACATATTTGTTTAATATGTGCGTTGAAGGACATGTCCTGGTCAAAAATGACTCCAAGGTTCCTCACAGTGTTACTGGAGGCCAAGGTAATGCCATCCAGAGTAAGAATCTGGTTAGATACCATATTTCTAAGCTTTTCAGGGCCGAGTACAATAACCTCAGTTTGATCTGCTCAACCCCATCACACCCCCTCAAACAGATGCCACTACCGTCCAATCACATTCAGCATTCTGACTTTTATTTGTGCTTCAAAGTTTCCCTTAAACAGACTGATCATTTTGCCTGTTACTGATTATCATCGATTATGTTATTAATTGCTTCTCATCCTTCCCTTCACTTTTCTGATTTGATGTCAGCTTGTTGTAACTGTTAAATAAAACAGTGTCATCTTTATTAATAATTAGAGAGCTTCGAATAATGACAACACAGCAGAAATGATACAAGTGTAATACCTGGAGATGACCACCCGATGGCGCTGTGTGGTCAGTAACATCATCACATGTGAGACAGAGTTTTTTAAACCTCACTTCTTGAGATGTGTGAGGCCGAAAGCAGCTCCTCACACTGTCTCTGTGTGCAATAAAAAGGAGATTTTGGACATGTTTTCCTGATGTGGCATCTTTAATGGGCCAATTCTCCAAAGGCAGGTTTTCAATATTTGCTGTCAGAGATGATTAAGTGACCTAAAAACTTACCTCATAACTTGTAAATCATAATAAAGGACTTTGTATCATGGTTATATTACATCTTTGGAAAGATCAGACAGCAGGTTCAATCCTCTGAGGGAAAACTAAAGGATTACTCATCGAAACAGCAGGATATGCAGACTTCCTGTTATACAGGAATGACATCATGAACCTGCTGTTAGTGTAAAGTTACATGAAATAAAGTTTGTGTTAAACTCAGGATAAAACAAGCCACACAGGACATTTTCACGATAAAGCAGAAAGTTTCAGATGAACTCAGAGATGACGAGGGTACCTGTAGAGAGCATCCTGAATCGTCTCAAACAGCATGTTCAAGATTCGTGTTTGAACCACACAGCAGATACACATGGTGGTACATACGGGTGTGCCATAGCTGGATTCAGACAGCTTACCTGTGGATGAGGAGTCCTGCTCAGGGTCCTGGATTTGTCTGAATTGTTTCCAAAATAAACTTCCCTTACAGGAAGGTGAGAGGGGATCATCTTGTAGAGGTAGAAAGGTAGAGATCATAGAATAAATAAAAAAGCAACAGATCAGCTGTAAGCAAAATATTCAATAAAGATTTTATGATCAGAATGTGAGTACACGCAAGCCAAAGAATCCAAAATGTTTACGAAGAGTCCCAGAAATCTTCTGTATGTATCCAGTCAATGTGAAGGAAAATATAAGAAGATAGAATTAAAATCTTCTGATAAATAAATAATTTATTGTTCCCTTTGCAGAAAACATGGCTGTGGATTTACTTCCCCTCGATTTAAAGATGAAACACAACAGGGGTTCTGTTTGAGTTGTTCTTCAGTGATGCTTGGGTTCACCACTTTCAGTCTCCTCCTGACCTCATGTTCCTGAAGGGAGATGGAGGGGGAAGTGTGGGAGGAAGGTGGAGGTGGGTGGCAGGGAGTATGAGGGAGGGGTAGACTCAAACCAAGCAAACAAGGTGTTGAGCACCTCTGCCAGGTTGAGGCTGCTGGGGCTGGGGGGCGCATTAATAGTTTTTTGAGGGCTTGGATGCCTCCCCAGACCTAGCTGCTGCTGGTACAATTAATTAATTAATTTGCCATTACTTAAAAAGCCATCTCTAGACCCAGTGGTCTTAGCTAATTATTCTCAGGTTTGGGTTGTGTGTAAGCAGGAGAGGACCTAAACGCACGATTCAAGACAGACGGGGATAAACTCAAAAGGCACGGCTTTATTAGCAGGAACACAGGGAGCGATACAACACTGTACTGGGAGAAACTAAAAGCTAAGGCACAGGGGAGACACAAGGAAACACACACAACCACGAGGGACGACACGACACGGAACAGAGGGGACGCTGACATAAATACACAGAAGGTAACGAGGGAAGTGGAAGCACACGGGAAACACAGCTGAGGACAATTACACATGACAGAGCGGGGAGGACACGAAACTGAAAATGCTGATGCCAAGACACGGACCTTAAACATCACACAGAAGGTACACAGAGACAGCCGAGACAGGCAGAGAGAGAGAACATGATGGGAAGAGGAAAACACAGGACACAAGGAGTGGAAGCAAAGCACAGTAACTCAAATCACTATATACACAGTCACACAGAGGGAGACACAGAGGAAAACACAGGGGCAAATCTAATAAACAATACCGAACAGAAAACCTAGGGATCTTAAGAATACAAATGAACTTAATACACAATGTCAAAACATCAGGTCAGAAGTCCTGGGACCATGATAATCATAGGCCAATCTCCAACCTTCTGTCATGGTCTACGGTGGGTGGCTGGAGTTTCCATTAGGCTTCTGAACTGACCTGGGATCCGCCCCTGGGCAGGGCCAACTCCAGCTCCTGCACACCTGGAGCCTATTGCAGGCAATCAAGCCAGAGGGATTTAAACCACACATCGATGTTCACTCACTGCTGGTTCGTCATCAACCCATGTTGGTAACAGGTCTTGTGCTTCAAATTCTCGCTGTGATTCATCTTACTAACAAAGACTCTTTTGTACTACAGTTGCTGTACCCACCCAGGCTCACTCCACCTCCGGACTCGGGATACCTAGTGCTCATTCTGGAAATCCCTCTGTGCCTCACCTGCCTGCCCTCCTGCCATCACACTCCATCTGGAGCCCCGGATCTCAGGTCAGCCTTTCCACGCCACTCAGCCTCCCCTGGATCTTCATCACCCCCCTCTCAAACACTCCAGGTCCCTAACTGCAAGTAAGAATTGCTGCTCTTATACTGGCCACTTCTGAGCTGCCTTCACTACCTGCCTAACTCCTATATCCTCTTCCCTCAGTGTGACTGTTCCCCACTCAGCTCCGTTCCGCTTCTCAGGCCTCGTTCCCTCGCCCTAGCCACGTTCCCCTGGGCACGCCACACCCAGGCTCCACGTCTTGTCATTTTCTGTCTTTGCCACGTTTCCTTTTTTTCCCCTTGCACTTAACCGTAATAAACTGTTAAATCATCTACTGTCTCCGCTCTGGGTTTCTGCACCTGAGTCCTATTCAGTACCGGCCATCCGCCGCCGTGACAGTACGAACTGGCCAACAAATGGACTCAGCAGACCCAGTACGTGCAGCAGTCTCCAAGCAGGGAGCCATTTTAGGGGCTCATGAGCAAGCGTTGCAGGCTCTCGACACCCGGTGTCAAGCCATAGGCGAGACCCAGGCTAGGATCTTAGCTTCCCTGCAGGTGATTCAGTCGGCTCTCTCCCCTCCTCCAGGCCCATCCTCCGCGTCCCCTGCGCCCGTGGCAGAACCTCCCCAGTCTTCCCCAGCTCCGACCCCTTCGGGCTCCGTGTTTCGCGATGCTGCATTCCCAGAACCCGAGCCGTACTCTGGGGAGCGGGGCCGCTGTACGGCCTTTCTACTGAAATGTTCTCTCGCGTTCACGCATTCACCCCGTTCATTTACTAGCGAATCAGCTCGGGTAGCATATCTGGTGGCTAAGCTACAGGGCAAGGCGCTGTTATGGACCGAGGCGTACCTGTCGGCTCACCCGCTCCCAACCTGCTCGTTTGATGATTTTCTGTGCGAGTTTAAAAAGACCTTTACTCACCCAGTATCGGAGGGTAGTTCTGATGAAAGGTTGCTCGGGTTGCAACAGGGGAGCCGGAGTGTCGCTGAGTTCATTATCGACTTCCGTACCGCAGCCGCCGAGGCCAATTGGCCCGATCATGCCCTTCGGGGAGTGTTCCGTCGCGCCTTAAACGACGAGCTCAAAGACCAGCTCGCTTCCCGCGATGAGCCCGAATCCTTTGAAGACTTGGTCTCCCTTTCCCTTCGGATAGATAATCGCCTGAGGGAAAGGGAGGCAGAAAAGAACCAGAAACATCGTAAACCTGCGCCTCGTACGTTTTCACTTCCTCCACCGTCACGTCCGGTGTCAACATCCGCTCCCGTTTCCGTGGAAACGGACGCCGCTCCGGAGCCTATGCTAATCGGCCGCTCTCGTCTCACACCAGAGGAGCGAGAACGACGGCTTCGGTCGGGCGCGTGTTTTTACTGTGGCTCAGTGGAGCATAGGTTAGCGCAGTGTTCGGTTCGGCCAAAAGGCTCCGCCCGCCGGTAATTTCGGGGATACAGGTGGGCGGATCCTCTTTCAGTTCCAAACCCCGGTTAATTCTACCAGTCACCCTGTGTCTAAATAAGGTTTCTCACCCCCTCCATGCTCTCGTTGATTCCGGAGCACAGCAAAATTTAATAGATTTAGCTCTCGCTAGACGCCTTCATTTGCCACTCAAGACTCTCGATCCTCCCATCCCTGTTACCGCATTAAACGATCAAATATTCTCTCAGATAACCCATCAGGCTGGCCCCGTAACCCTCATCACCTCTGGAAACCACCATGAAGCCATTACCTTATTCACCTTCTCTTCTCCTGATTCACCACTCATCCTAGGCTACCCCTGGCTACAGAAACACAACCCTCATATAGACTGGTCTGGAAATAAAATCGCTAGTTGGAGCCCTTTTTGTCTAGCCCACTTCCTCATGTCTGCCCTACCGCCGGGTGCCCCTGACACTAACACCTCGGACGTTGATCCGGTTGACCTCACACTCGTCCCACCTGAGTACCATGACCTCCAGGAAGTTTTCAGTAAAGACAAAGCGTCGTCCTTACCACCCCACAGGCCTTATGACTGCGCTATCGACCTTCTACCTGGTGCTCCGCTTCCCTCTAGCCGGCTATTCAACATCTCCAGACCAGAAAGAGAGTCCATGGAAAAGTACATCCACGAGTCATTAGCTGCAGGTATCATCCGCCCATCCTCCTCTCCAGTGGCCGCCGGCTTCTTTTTTGTGGAAAAGAAGGATAAATCACTCCGTCCATGCATAGACTACAGAGGGTTAAACGACATCACCATTAAAAACAAATATCCTTTACCCCTTATCAGCTCAGCCTTCGAACCCCTCCATGAAGCCACCGTATTCACCAAACTGGATCTCCGCAATGCCTACCACCTTGTCCGCATCAGGGAGGGGGACGAATGGAAAACGGCTTTTAATACGCCCCTAGGTCATTTTGAGTATTTGGTCATGCCGTTTGGGTTAACCAATGCCCCCGCTGTCTTTCAGAACCTGGTCAACGACGTGCTCCGTGATTTCCTGAACCAGTTTGTCTTTGTTTATCTTGATGACATACTCATTTCCTCCAAGACCCCCCAGGAACACCATGTCCACGTCCGAGCAGTCCTCCAACGCCTCCTGGAAAACCAACTTTACGTCAAAGCCGAGAAATGTGAGTTTCATGCACAATCTGTCACTTTTCTTGGCTATATACTCGCAGGAGGGCAGGTGAAGACTGATCCAGCCAAGATCCGCACGATCCTGGAGTGGCCCACGCCCACGTCACGCAAGCACCTACAACGTTTCCTCGGCTTTGCCAATTTCTACCGGAGGTTTATTCGCAACTACAGCTAGGTAGCCACTCCTCTCACTACACTCACATCCACCAAAAGACAGTTCATCTGGACACCTGAAGCTGAGGTAGCATTCAGTAGGCTCAAGCGCCTATTTACTTCAGCTCCAGTATTGTGTCACCCAGATCACTCCAAGCCATTTGTTCTAGAGGTAGACGCGTCCGACGTCGGCGTCGGAGCGGTCCTTTCACAGCATTCAGGTTCCAAGGCCAAGTTACACCCATGTGCCTTTTTTTCATGTCGACTCTCGTCAGCTGAACGCAACTATGATGTAGGAGACAGAGAGTTGCTGGCTATTAAGTTAGCCCTGGAAGAGTGGCGTCACCTATTGGAAGGAGCTGAACACCCATTCACCATCTTCACAGATCATAAAAACCTTACTTGCCTCAAAACAGCTAAGCGTCTAAACGCTCGCCAGGCCCGTTGGTCTCTGTTCTTTGATCGCTTCAAGTTTGCCATCTCTTTCCGTCCAGGTTCCAAGAACGCCAAGGCTGATGCCCTGTCTCGTCTTTACGACCCAGACGCTGAACCCACCGAACCAGCTCCTGTGCTTCCTGCCTCCTGCCGCGTAGCGTTTTTATCCTGGGACATAGAGGAATCCATCCAGCGTGCTTTACAGGATGAACCAGACCCTGGCACAGGTCCTCCGGGCCGCCGCTTCATTCCCACAGCAACCCGTTCGGCTGTAATTAAGTGGGCTCATACCTCCCGGTTTTCCTGCCATCCTGGAATCGGCCGCACCATCGCACTACTACGTCGTCACTTCTGGTGGGCAACTCTGGAACATGATGTGCGGGACTACGTCTCTGCCTGTGACGTGTGCGCCAGGAACAAGACCCGAAATCAGCGACCATCCGGTCTTCTACAACCTCTAGCCGTACCTTCTCGTCCTTGGTCCCACATTTCCCTGGACTTTGTCACTGGACTGCCTAGGTCAGCAGGTAAAACAGTGATACTCTCTGTAATCGACAGGTTTTCAAAAGCAGCTCACTTCGTTGCCCTGGAGAAACTACCCACTGCCACGGAAACTGCAAGACTGATGGTTGACCACGTCTTCAAACTCCACGGGATTCCTGCCGAGGTCACTTCTGACAGGGGACCTCAGTTTACATCCCAGGTTTGGAAATCTTTCTGCTCTGCCCTGGGTGCTCGAGCCAACCTCAGTTCTGGTTACCACCCTCAAACCAACGGGCAGACTGAGAGGCTCAACCAAGAGCTGGAGTCCATGCTCCGCTGCATGGTTTCCCATAACCCGGCTACCTGGTCAGCACATCTCCCATGGGTGGAGTATGCGCACAATTCTCATGTTTCCGCATCCACTGGTCTCTCTCCATTTGAAGCGTCCCTGGGCTATCAGCCTCCCCTCTTCCCTGAGGAAGAGGCTGATTTGGCTGTGCCTTCCGTCCAGCACCATCTCCAGCGCTGCCGCCGCGTCTGGACTCGGACTCAGGAGGCACTGAAGAAAGCTGCTGCCCGCCACTGCCGCTATGCAGATCGTCTACGGTCGCCAGCTCCTCGGTACGCTCCAGGGCAGAAGTTGTGGCTGTCGGCTAAGGATGTTCCCCTTAAAGTTTCCTCCCGCAAGCTGGCTCCTCGGTTTATTGGGCCGTATGTCATCCACTCGGTCATCTCGCCCTCTGCTGTGAAGCTCGAGCTTCCTCCCAGTCTGCGGATTCACCCGGTTTTTCACGTTTCCCAAGTCAGGCCTTTGCTGTCCAGTGTGCTGTGCCCGCCTTCCGACCCCCCTCCGCCCGCCCGGCTCATCGATGGTCATCCGGCCTATGCGGTTCGGCGGATCGTTGACGTCCGCCGCCGTGGTCGGGGTCACCAGTTTTTGGTGGACTGGGAGGGGTATGGGCCTGAGGAACGTGCCTGGGTTCCTCGCTCGTTTATCCTTGATCCTGCTCTTGTCTCTGATTTTTTTCAGGTCACGTCGCGGGCTGGGGACCGGTCGGCCGCCGGGTGGCGTCCCTTGAGGGGGGGGTACTGTCATGGTCTACGGTGGGTGGCTGGAGTTTCCATCAGGCTCCTGAACTGACCTGGGATCCGCCCCTGGGCAGGGCCAACTCCAGCTCCTGCACACCTGGAGCCTATTGCAGGCAATCAAGCCAGAGGGATTTAAACCACACATCGATGTTCACTCACTGCCAGTTTGTCATCAACCCATGTTGGTAACAGGTCTTGTGCTTCAAATTCTCGCTGTGATTCATCTTACTAACAAAGACTCTTTTGTACTACAGTTGCTGTACCCACCCAGGCTCACTCCACCTCCGGACTCGGGATACCTAGTGCTCATTCTGGAAATCCCTCTGTGCCTCACCTGCCTGCCCTCCTGCCATCACACTCCATCTGGAGCCCCAGATCTCAGGTCAGCCTTTCCACGCCACTCAGCCTCCCCTGGATCTTCATCACCCCCCTCTCAAACACTCCAGGTCCCTAACTGCAAGTAAGAATTGCTGCTCTTATACTGGCCACTTCTGAGCTGCCTTCACTACCTGCCTAACTCCTATATCCTCTTCCCTCAGTGTGACTGTTCCCCACTCAGCTCCGTTCCGCTTCTCAGGCCTCGTTCCCTCGCCCTAGCCACGTTCCCCTGGGCACGCCACACCAAGGCTCCACGTCTCGTCATTTTCTGTCTTTGCCACGTTTCCTTTTTTTCCCCTTTGCACTTAACCGTAATAAACTGTTAAATCATCTACTGTCTCCGCTCTGGGTTTCTGCACCTGAGTCCTATTCAGTACCGGCCATCCGCCGCCGTGACACCTTCCTTTCATATCAAACATCCTTGAAAGAGTAGTTGTCAAACAGCTAACAGATCATCTGCAGAGGCTTATTTGAAGAGTTTCAGTCAGGTTTCAGAGCTCATCACAGCACAGAAACAGCTTTAGTGAAGGTTACAAATGATCTTCTTATGGCCTCTGACAGTGGACTCATCTCTGTGCTTGTCCTGCTAGACCTCAGTGCAGCGTTTGATACTGTCGACCATAATATCCTATTAGAGCGATTAGAACATGCTGTAGGTATTACAGGTACTGTGCTGCAGTGGTTTGTATCATATCTATCTAATAGACTCCAGTTTGTGCATGTAAATGGAGAGTCCTCTTCACACACTGAGGTTAATTATGGAGTTCCACAGGGTTCAGTGCTAGGACCAATTCTGTTTACATTATACATGCTTCCCTTAGGCAGCATCATTAGAAGACATAGCATACATTTACACTGCTATGCAGATGCACCCTCTCAATCTCAAATCTCCATTTGAAGTTTCAGCGATCCTGGGATCAGCTCCTGGGAATTGGCAGTAAAGGAATTACCTAAGTCGTTGGATCCTCTCATTTCCATGTGTAGCAGGATGGATGATCACATGCACGAGTATGGTAAATGGACCTCTGATCCTCGGACCGCCAGCAGGGGGATTTACACCTGCGGCAGGAGACACTTCCACAGAGCGGCGCTTGGAGGGAAGCGAGTTGGCAGATGGGGATGAGCAGCCCATGCAAGTCAGCCGTGCACAGCTTTCCCTGTTGGATCGGAGAAGACTGCTAGCGGGTGAGTGTTTCTATCGTGGGCAGAAGGGGCACTGTGTGTACACTTGACTCCTCCTGGGTGAAAGATCACGCCCATTGGTAAGTGTGGGGTTGCTGGCAGGCACGATTCGAGAAACTTCCCTACCATGACTCACCTGTTTAGCTAAGTTAATGCAGAGCGGAGTAAAACTTTATTGATCAGGTGTTAGCTCAAAGTCTTGGTCATCCATTGATCCCTCTGACAGAACCACTACAAGTCTCGGCTCTTAATGGGACCCTACTCGCTGAACATTCAGCTATCACTGTTTGGTAACCGCATGGAGGAGGTTAGTCTGTTTCTTTTCCATGCTCCGAGCACTCCTTTAGTTCTTGGCGACCCCTGGCTGGATGGAATACCTAGCATTACAAAAATTGCTTGTATGCAGCTACACCTAGTGTGACTTCCAATGAACTCCTCGACCCATTAGATAAACCTGACCTTTCCGCAGTTCCAGAAGTTTACCATGACCTCACCAAGGTTTTCAGCAAAGATTTGGCTCTCTCTCTCTGCCACCTCACCATCATTACGATTGTAGCATAGATTTGCTTACTGGCGCCCCATCGCCCCATTACCCATCAGTCAACTGTATAGTCTGTCTATGCCAGGAAGCTTGACATCCCACAAGCTTTGGATGTTGCTGGGACACAAACAAGGTCAAGGTCACGTTTATTTATATAGCACTTTTAAAACAACAGAGTTTACCAAAGTGCTGTATAAAGTCTCTGCACTCATGTCTGACAACACAGATTGTATCTCCTTGCCAGGGCTGACGGGTTAGGGTTAGGCTTAGTCTGTTTGGTTATAAAAAGGGGCAATGCAGTCCAATACAGCAGTGCAGGTAGATATAAAACAGTTTGTGAGGTCCTCAGTACTCAAGCTTGAGCAGAAGTCCAAATTGCTCAAGTCATAGCATAAGGCTCAGTTATATGTCGCAACAGTCAGCGTGCTTGTGAATAGCTTTTATTGCTGTTGTTGTTTATTCCAGACAGCTTTCCAACTGTCTCCACACTACCTTGAATTTAAAGAGCTGTAAAGCTCTTGGCATCCTTCATGCGATGGAACCATTGCAGCAGGGTGTGGTCTGAGCAGATGGTGAATGAGCATCCCAAGAGGTAGTAACAAAGAGTCGACCGCCCAGCGGATTGCCAGACATTTCTTCTCTACCGCACTGTATTACCTCTCAAAGTCAAAAGTCAAAGTCAAAGTCAACTTTATTTGTCAATTCTGCCACATGTACAGGACATACAGAGAATAGAAATTCCGTTACTCTCAAACCCTAGATGAAATAGCAAATGAACATTTAAATATAAGAGTGATTAAAAAATGCAAATAAAATAATTAAAAAGTAAAAATTTAAATAAATACAATACAATTTAACAAGAAAGCTATGCAATATACAGTATTCAGGTAAGGGTAAATGACATTGAGTGTAAACCAGGCAGAGTAGTGCAAATAGGCAAATAGTGCAAATGGAGATTTAGTAATGTACGGTAAGAGATAGTGTAACAACAGAGTCTTATGAGGTAATGGCAGTCCAATGCTCCACAAAGTGACTGGTAACTGGTGCAGGCCAGTGAGTGAGTCAGAGTGTGTGTGTGTGTGTGTGTGTGTGTGTGTGTGTGTGTGTGTGTGTGTGTGTGTGTGTGTGTGTGTGTGTGTGTGTGTGTGTGTGTGTGTGTGTGTGACAGAGTTCAGTGAGACCATGGAGGAGAGAGGGGAGAGGGGGCAGAATCGGGAGGGAGTTAAGCTTCCTGACAGCCTGATGGATGAAGCTGTCCTTCAGTCTGCTGGTCCTGGCCTGGAGACTCCGCAGTCTCCTCCCTGACGGCAGCAGCTTGAAGAAGCTTTGCATTGGGTGCGTGGGATCAGCCGCTGTGCAAAGGGCTTTTTTAGTGAGACGGGTGCTGTAAATGTCCTGGAGGGAGGGGAGAGAGACACCAATGATCCTCTCTGCAGCTCTCACTATGCGTTGGAGGGTTCTATGACAGGACGCATTGCAGGTTCCAAACCACACAGTGATGCAGCTCGACAGGATGCTCTCGATGGTGCCTCTGTAGAAAGTGTACATGATGGGGGCTGGTGCTCCTGCTCTTCTTAGTTTGCGGAGAAAGAAGAGACGCTGCTGTGATTTCTTGGCCAGTGCTGTGGTGTTGTACGTCCAGGAGAGATCCTCTGTGATGTGCACACCCAAGAACTTGGTGCTGCTCACTCTCTCCACAGACGCTCCGTCAATGATCAGAGGAGCATGTTGGGTGTGCATTCTCCTGAAGTCCACAACAATCTCCTTCGTCTTCTCCACATTCAATATGTGCATGCACTCTGGTCCCGGTCATGTTGCCCCAAACCTTTCATCAGCTGTAAAACAGCCTGTTTCAGTTTAAGAGTTGTTTTCATGCCCAGCTTGAATCATTCTTCACCACGACGGCCTCCTACAGCAGTCGCATCACTGCAGCTGTGGTCCCAATACATCTGTTGATCTCTCGTTCCCCTCTTTGCTCACTCGTGAACAAGACTGTCCTCCACGTGGGGCAGTAACTCATCCCTGATGCAAAGTAGGTACTCCACCCTTTTCTGGGTGAGGACCATGGCCACAGATTTGAAGGTGGTGATTCTCACTCCCGCCACTCAACACTCAGCTGTGACCTGCTCCAGTGACCACTGGAGGCCACCACCTGATGGCTGACCAAGCCCGACAGGCTTCATGGTAATTACTATCACGACAGGCACCAACAACCTTACTGCCGCAGCTCCTTGCAGCAGCCTCAATGATGTCCATTCTTAGCCGCCCTCAGAATGCTGTTGGGTGTGCTAGGTCTGTCCGTCATGCTCCCTGCCACCTGATCCAACTCACCACCAGGTGATGATTAGCTGAAAACTCAGCTATCAACTGAGGTGATTATCTCTCATCCTCATGCATAAATCAGGCACTCTCCCCACCAGAGAGGTGATATTCAACGTCAGTCTCAATAGCTCTGAGCACCACACAATAATGCAATGAAAGCATATTTTTTAAAAAGGGCGACAAAAACCTTTCATTCCTATGAGCTGCAGAATAATTTGGGCACAAAACTAATTTCACTGTTCAAAAACTTGCAGCTTTCACTACAGACTGTGCAGACAGTGTTGGCAGTCTAAACTAAGTCTGTGTGATATAATCATGAGTTACACAGCATGTTTGTAGAATTAACTGGAGTCATCAGCAACAGCAGAGAGCAGCCCCACCTTAAGTCTAATAAGAGAGGACAGGAAAAGAACATTTTTAACAAAACAAATACTATTGTTATTATTATTTAAAATGTAATTAAACAGAAATGTCCGTTAAATATAAAAGCATTTTGCTTATGTTGTTAAAGAAAGGCTAGATATGATATTAATAGATGCCACGGATGTTCAAAAACTGCCATAAAGCATTAAAATAAATACAGGGATTAAGTATATACAGTTCATATGTTATAAAGGTTCATATGGATTAAAAACAAGCCCCATCCCCTAATGACCACTGCTACACTACGGTCAGGGATGCTACAAGGCACAATCTCGCCCTCCTTTTGGCAAATCCGATCACGCTGCCATCTTCCTCATGCCAAAATACAAACAAAGGCTGAAACAGGAAGTTCCGGTTCAGAGGAAGGTCGCGCGCTGGACGGACCAATCGGTGGCCGCGTTACAGGACGCACTTGATGACGCAGACTGGGGCATGTTCAGAAACAGCTCCGACGATGACGTCAACGTGTTTACGGAAGCGGTTGTGGGATTCATCGGGAAACTAGCGGATGATACCGTGGAGACAAAGACTATCACAACGTTTCCCAACCAGAAGCCGTGGGTGGATAAAACCATCCGCGATGCTCTGAGATCCCACACCGTTGCCTACAACACGGGACTCACGACGGGGGACATGGACCCGTACAAAGCCGCGTCATATAACGTGCGGAGGGCGGTGAAAGAGGCGAAGCAGCGCTACGGGAAGAAACTAGAGTCACAACTCCAACAGAGTGACTCTAGGAGCCTGTGGCGGGGACTAAGGACAATAACGGACTATAAAGCACCAACAACCGGTATGACGAACGCGGCCGTGACTCTGGCAGACGAGCTGAACACTTTCTATGCTCGCTTCGAGGCTGCAGCTAAGGACTCCACGATGCTAGTGCTAGCGGCGCTAACGGCTGCAGACAGGAAGATACTGCCAGCACCGGAAACGTGCTCGTCATCTCCGAGCATGAAGTAAGGAGAGCCTTCAAGAGAGTGAACACCAGGAAAGCAGCAGGACCAGACGGCATCCCAGGTCGTATCCTCAGAGACTGCGCATACCAGCTAGCTCCTGTGTTCACTGAGATATTCAACATCTCTCTATCTCAGTCGGTGATCCCCACATGCTTCAAAGAGTCCATCATTGTTCCTGTCCCGAAGAAACCCCACCCTGCTTCTCTCAATGACTATCGCCCTGTAGCCCTCACCTCAGTAGTGATGAAGTGCTTTGAACGCCTGGTCAGAGACTTCATCATTTCTTCACTACCAGACACACTGGACCCACTACAGTTCGCTTACCGTCCAAATCGTTCCACAGACGATGCCATCTCTCATCTCCTCCACACATCACTCACTCACTTGGACACTAGAAGGGGGAATTATGTTAAAATGCTCTTCATAGACTACAGCTCTGCATTTAACACCATAATTCCCTCCACACTCACCACCAAGCTGGAGCATCTGGGACTCAGCTCATCTATGTGTCAGTGGATCTCCAACTTCCTAACTGGCAGACCACAGGCAGTAAGGATGGGCGGACATGTCTCAGCCTCCACCACTCTCAGCACTGGAGCCCCCCAGGGGTGTGTTCTGAGCCCCCTGCTGTACTCTTTGTACACATATGACTGTGTGGCCACTACCAGCTCCACCACCATCATCAAGTTTGCTGACGAAACCGTCGTGGTGGGCCTGATCTCTGATAACAACGAGACGGCCTACCTGAAGGAGATTAGGAATCTGGAGAACTGGTGCCAGAGGAACAACCTCCTTCTAAACGTCAGTAAGACAAAGGAGCTGATAGTGGACTTCAGCACTAAGCAGGAGAGGAACTACCAGACCCCCGTCATCAACGAGTGCCCAGTGGAGAGAGTGGACAGCTTCAAATACCTCAGAGTTCACATCACGCAGGACCTGTCATGGTCCTGTCACATCAACACCGTGGTGAAAAAGGCCCGTCAGCGTCTCTACCACCTCAGACGCTTGAGAGACTTCCAACTGCCCTCCAAGGTGCTCAGGAACTTTTACTCATGCACCATAGAGAGCATCCTGGCGGGAAACATCTTAACCTGGTTTGGGAACAGCACCATGCAGGACAGACGAGCTCTACAGAGGGTTGTGCGGTCAGCTGAGCGCACCATCCGCTCCGAGCTCCCTGACCTGCACTCAATCTACAGCAGGCGGTGCTGGACCAAGGCCAGGAAGATGGTGAAGGACCTCAGCCATCCCAACAACAGACTGTTCTCTCTGCTGAGGTCAGGAAAGCGATTCCGCTCCCTGAAGACCAACACAGAGAGACTGAGGAGGCGCTTCTTCCCGCAGGCGATACGGTCTCTCAATCACACCACCACACAGTACTGACCCACACATACAGTTCTTACACACACACTGGACTTTCTGCACTTTGTTTACACTAATTTGATTAGATGCGTGGTCATCTAATTGAATCACTTCATCACTAAATCACTTTAAGCATATTTGCACTGCAAGAGACACTTAAATGTGGATTGCACAACACTCAAGGTCAAGGTAACTTTATTTATACCCAAAGGCAAGGTAAATTTGCTTTACAGAAAAATGACAGCATTTGGCATCCCTTTAAAAACACACATACCTAGTAAATATATAAAACTCACTGTGGCACATATATAGTAGTTTTGATATTTCGAATCAAAAACAGTTCTTATTTAATTCAGTGACAGCAACGGGGACAAAGCTATTTTTATAACGCTTTGGCCTACATCTCGGAAATAGAAACCTCCGTCCTGAGGGAAGAAGCTGAAATTCACCCCTTAGAGGATGGGAACCATTTTTAAGGATTGATAAAGCCATCCTCTGTACCTGCTTAGAGTACAGGGAGGCTAAACAAGACTGTGGCTCACCTATCAGACGACTGGACCATCTCACTATCTGATTTAGAGAGTTTTTCTCTGTGACAGAGGTCTGACCAAACCATGCCACCAAACAAAAGGATAAAACAGACTCAATAAAAGAACGATAAAACAAAGTTAAAATTTTTTGGTCAATGTGGAAGTGAACAAGTTTCCTAAGACAATAGAGGTGCTGGTGACCCTTTTTACAAACTGATTTGCAATTTTGATCAAAGTTCAGTTTTTCATTTATTATGGTCCCAAGATATTTACATGATTGTACTTGCTCTATTTTCTGACCTTTAATTAAAGTGACTCCGTGCCCATTTTGTTGTTTCCTAAAATCAATCACCATATCTTTTGTCTTAGATATGTTCAGCTGGAGATAAGACTCCTCACACCACTGAACAAAGTCATCAATGACTGGGCCGTGGTTAGTTTCACCCTCTTTCAGTAAGCTGACAATAACAGAGTCATCTGCATATTTAATAATGACCCTGTTTTCATGTCTGCCCTGACAGACAGAACCCCATTTATTCTCACTCTTTGTGATCTGTCAGTTAAAAAATCTAAAATCCAGCCCACCAGGTTTTTCCTGATTTCAAACTGTTCTAAAAGTCTTTTAATTAAAATATGGGGCTGTATTGTATTAAAAGCCGAAGAAAAATCAATGAAAAGAAGTCTTGCAAAAGTCCCTTTACTCTCTACATGTTTAAGAATTAGATTTAGTAAAGTCAAAAGTGCGTCCTCCACTCCTCTGTTGGGCCTGTATGCAAACTGCATTGGATCCAGCTGATGTTCAGTCTCTTTCATAATCACTAAACTCACTAAATGTTGCGAAAAGGTTGCAACACTGGCTGCACCCATGTTTGCACAACATACACAAGGAGGAAAAAGTGGGCACCATGAACATGCAGGCTGATCTGTGCTAGGGAGGAGGAATGCAAAACCAAGACCATTTTGTCATCTGCTGATTTCGAGAGAGTGATTCATGCATTCATATCATCTAGGCTTGACTATTGCAATAGTCTCTATTTTGGTATTAACCAGGTCCTACTCTCTCGTTTGCAGCTGGTTTAGAATGCGGCTGGCCCGACTCCTAACAGGCACTCGCAAATTTGAACATCTCCTCAATCCTGGCATGTTTGCACTGGTTACCAGTATGTCGTAGAATCGACTTCAAGATTTTGTTTTGTTTTTAAATATCTGAATGTATTAGCTCCATCTTATGTCTCGAACCTTTTATGTGGCTGTGTGGCAGGATGTAGGACCCAAACACAGGACACACAACATGGGAAGTTAATTGAAAACAGCAGCTTTATTGCTGGAAATAATTCTACACATTTACAGAAAATCAAACCAAAACAAGGAATTAGAAATAAGAAACTCAAACCTGATAATTGGAGGTGAGCTTCCCTCCCTCCAAGACATCTACAGGAAGCGCTGCCTGAGGAAAGCGGGGAGGATCATCAAGGACTCCAGTCACCCCAGCCATAAACTGTTCAGACTGCTTCCATCAGGAAGGAGGTTCTGCAGCATCCGGTCCCGTACCAGCAGACTGAGAGACAGCTTCTTCCATCAGGCCATCAGACTGCTGAACACGTCATAGACACCTCAGCTTCACTACTGGAACTTCAACATTATGCACTCCACACTGTACAGTAATGCCACTGTTTTGCACATATTCAACTCTGTATATTTTATATATTTTATTATTATTATTATTATTATTATTTTTTTTTTATTTTTTTTATTTTTATTTTTTTACTATTTAATTTGTAAAAATGTGTATACACACACACACACACACACACACACACGCACACACACACACACGTAGGAAAATATTTAGTATACACATCCAGAAATGCATACACTATTATATATTGTACATATATTTATTAGTTTTAGGTCGGCCATTCTTGTATTTTGCTCGTTTGTGTTGTTGTGTTTGCACATCTCTGTTGCTTGTGGGGCTCGCACACAAGAATTTCACTCGCATGTGCTGTGCCAGTGTGCCTGCACATGTGATGTGACAATAAAAGTGATTTGATTTGATAAAAGTCTGACAGCAGCAGAAGGGACGAGCTTCTGTTACGTCCCCTGATACAGTCGGGTTGGAGGAACCTGTTGCTGAAGCTGCTCTTCAATTACAATTATTAAATAAAATATGGCCTACTGTCTACAATCTACAATAAATATAAATATAACTATTCAATGCCCTCTTCACCCACAGGAACCTTTAAAAGGCACTCGAGATGCTTTTGGCTGGCACGTCATCGAGCGGAAACACGGGTAAGACAATCGTATCCGAAAGGTAAGTGTTAAAGTACTGTTTTAAACAGCACCAGCTGGAAGACCGCTCACAAGAAAAACCTGTAACCAAATAATCAACAGCATAACAGACCTTTGTATGAGTACTGTTTGCTGTAATATAAATATGAAAATCACTCATGTATGTTTCTGTGGTTAAGGAATGAAGATGACCTTGGTCACAATGCCAAAGACTGTTGCTAACTCTGAAAAAGGACTCTGCTACATAAGGAGTACTTTTATGTTTGACACTTTGGGTGTATGAGGAAACTTTTGACTCGTTTCCAAGTATTTGTGATGTGTAGCGCTGAAACGCTACTCAACAGGAATTCATCATTTTGTCACATGACTGAATCTTTGTATTGTTTTGCCTTTGAGGTTTATTTAAGTACTTTAGGAAGCATCCAGGGACTTGTAAATACATAAATGGGTAAATCAGGTCATTCAGTCATCACAGAGTAGCTTTTCTGTATGTTTTCAAGTGTTGAAACCAACCTTGGACTGAAATAAAAGCGATGAAGTGAGTGGTTTGTTTTCATTTTTACAATAACACAAAGTTTGTGTGAAGTCTTTAATATTCTAGAAAAACATCTGACTGCACAAACATGTTTGGACTTGACATCACTGAATTTCCACGAAGCTGCTCAACTGTTAAAAATAATTTAGATTCGATGCTTCCTCTTATGAAACTATGTGACCAGCATGCGTGGCTGCTGACCTGAATATAGAGCCAGCTTTAACTCACTGTGCATATTTAAAAGGATTAACTGTGGAGCAGAAACAGCAGCTAGTATTTCCTCCTACATATAAGCAAATATTTAAACTCTGATTTATGGAGCACATTTCAGGTCAGAGGTCATCAGGGAGGAGAGTTGCTGATATGGTGGGTGGCTGTAGCTCAGGTGGTAGAGCAGGTCATCTACTGATCGGAAGGTTGGTGGTTCGATTCCCGGCTTCCCCTAGTCTGCATGCCAAATATCCTTGGGCAAGATACTAACCCGAAATTGCTCTCCGATGCATTCATCGGAGTATGAATGTGTGTGAATGTCAGTTGTGCTTGTGCGAATGGGTGAATGCACAAGTTGTGTAAAGCGCTTTGAGTGCTCAGAAGAGTGGAAAAGCGCTATATAAGAACTAGTCCATTTACCATATGTGATTACAGTTGTACACCAGGTCACCAAGGAATTCCTTCAGTTTACCAAAAAGCCCTTTTAGAGCTCAGGAGCTTCTTCCTTTTTGTGTCTCTACTCTGCAGAAACAATGAACTACAGATGTTCTCAGAGCTCTGTGTGGGGACGTACTTGATTAGAGGTTTCCTGAAAAACAAGAGGAAGCTTTGAGTGAAGTAAAAGCTCTGAATAATTTTATTAAGTCAGCCTTTGAGGTCCTCTTGAGATCTTCGTTAGACATCGTTTTTTTTTGTATATGCATGTATTACTGATACTGGACGCTCTATGGTCCTAGTTTTATTGGACCTCTCTTCGGCTTTTGATATGGTGGACCATAGCATCTTATTATTAAGACTTGTCTCACTGAGGATATTAGAGGCACTGCCCTTGACTGGTTTAAATCATACCTCGCTGACAGGTCTTTTTCGGTTAACTTAGGCACCTTCTCCTCTTCCTCTGCACCGGCCTTTTGCGGTGTGCCTCACGGATCAGTTTTAGGCCCTATTCTTTTTCATTGTATTTGATCCCTCTAGGCGCTGTCATGGTCCTGGGCCATGTGGGCCCAGTATTCTTAGTTTTCATGCATTTTTGTATTTTGTTCCTTATTTAGGCCATGTTTTCTGAGTTGCCCTGTTGTGTTGTTCCCTAAGTGTTTTCCCTTCATGGCTCTTCCCCCCTGTGTGCCCTCTATGTATTGATGAGCCCTCGTCTCCCCTTGTGGTTGTTTCATGTTTCCCCAGCCCGTTATGTCGGTGTTTTCCCCGTGCTCTCTCTCCTCCTGTCGGAACCTCTGCCTCTACATGTCATGTTCAGTTCACCCCGCCCTGTCTCGTTATGGTTATCTGTGTCACCTGTGTTCCCCGTGTGTTCCCACTTTCCTCGTTAACCCTCTGTGTATTTCTGTCTGCGTCTTCCTCTGTTCGGCGTCGCGTTCTCCCTCATGTTGTGTGGATCTCCCTGTGTCTCTCCGCGTATGTTAGTTTACTTTTCCCAGTTTAGTTTTGTATTTCCTATGTTCTGCCATTCCAGCATTAAAGCTGTGATTTTGAGTTCATCCCCGTGTCTGTGAGTTTTGCTATTGGGTCCTTCTCCTGCCTGCCACACAACGTATCATGACAGGCGCAATCTTTGAAAAATACAATATCACCTTTTCCTGTTACGCCGATGACATACAGATCTATTTTGAATTTACTGATGACCTTGCTGTGTCTCTGCACTACTTTCAAGAATGCAGTGTGAGGTCAAAGAATGGTTCCTGAGTAAGTCCCTTGTTTTAAACATTAAGAAGACTGAGATCGTGGTGTTCGACAGTAATATCCCTCATGTCCAACTTCATGCTGCTTTGGGTCCCTTTGCTAGCTCTTCCTGTGACTATGACAGTAACTTGGGTGTATTGCTGGATAGCATAGCAAGTCCCGTATTCAATTTAAAATATTGCTGCTTACATTCAAAAATATTAATAAATTAGCGCTGAGTTATCTTAGTGAACTTCTCAGACCACATATTCCTGCTAGAACACTTAGATCTGCTACTCAAATACTTGTGACCCACTGGTGTCAAGACAACCATCTCACCCTCAATGTCACAAAGACAAAGGAGTTGATAGTGGACTTCCGGAGGTGCAGAGAAGTACACACCCCCATCACCATCAACGGCGCTGCTGTGGAGAGAGTGAGCAGCTTCCGGTTCCTTGGTGTACATCTGGCTGAGGATCTTACGTGGTCAGTACACACAAACAAAACAGTGAAGAAGGCGCAGCAGCGCCTCTTCTTTCTCAGGAGACTGAAAAGATTCGGCATGAGCCCCCGCATCCTCAGGACCTTCTATCACTGTGCCATTGAGAGCATCCTCACTGGATGCATCACCACCTGGTACGGCAACAGCACCGCTTACATATGTATATATACATATGTATATATGTATACACACACACACACGTACATATATATATTTAGTATACACATTCAGTAATGCGCACACACTCTTATATTGTACATATATTTATTCATATAACGCTCAGATTTACCCATCTTATATTTTGCTTGCTTGTTCCCTGCTTAGCTCTATGTCCTTCTCTAGTCTCGTGTTTTTTGTATTACTTTCCCTGGAACACTCTCTCACAGTCTGTTTCTAAAACCTAAAGAGAATTATGGATTTGATCAACTGGTCTCTGAATGCTATTGACACCCTTTTCTCAACGAGAAGTCTGGGCTTGGAAGAGCCCGAGTGCCCTGGAGGGACTTTCCCTGCCGGATACACGATGGACGGGTGGCAGAAATGGAGGGTCGTGTGCCTGGCGGGACTGTCGATCGAGGACGCTGAAGATATCTATCTATTCGGAACCATGATAACAGGGTTCTTGCTGATCGGAGCTGGCTTGGCCCTGGCTTATCGGAGAATTAAGAGAGCGGAACTGGCTGTTCAAACCCCCCCCAAGGCTGCCCGCTGGGATTGAAATGATGGGACGAGGCGCGACTTCTCAGAACGGGCTCATTGAGAGCAGCACGGTTAAGACCTTGGAGACGCTTACGGCTGCCGTGAATACTCAGAATAACACCTCCGAGCGTATATTGGGTTACATCAAGGAGAGGCCTGCTCAGAATAACACCTTTGAGCGAAAGTTGGATTACATCGTGGAACAGCTCACTGCAGTCGTGAGTTCTCAGAATCGGCTCTCTGAGCAAAAGAATGACAAGACCACAGAATGCAAGTTTGATACCATAATGGGGAAGCCCGCGGTTCTCCAACGGGAGATTGAGAGACCAGTGTCGGAGTGTTAAAGAACAGCTTGAAATTCTCATGAGGTGTTGCAAAAGAAAAATCACCATCATAATCCAGCTACCCCTACAGCGCCAGCTGCGGGCTCAAGGCTGGAGCAGAACAACAACTCCCTGATGACGACTGTGTTGAGTCTGTTCCTTCCCATCCCATGCAAGGCCACCTGAGTTGGCTGGAAGACTGTTTACTTAGCCTGGCAGGGCGAAGGACACTGTCTCAGCTGAACTATGGACACGCACACACATACATATACTGATACTGATAAGCACTCACTGACGCATCACCCTCCCTACCCCGGATCCAACGCCACCTCCAACGTGGACATCGGGTCAGCTGGAGGCGCAGTCGAAAGATTGCAGCGGTCCCAGATCAGATGTACACACTGGAACTCTTTCCCATGTTGCTGTCTGTGTTTATTGTGCTGTGGTGTGTTGATATCTGTGCATTCCTGTATTATCCTTCTGTGTTACACATTTCGATGTTTTTTTCCTCGCTACCTGGCCTGACCTGTCTCCCCAATGTGATGTTTGTGTATTGTATGTACGGTCGGCAAGGTCTGTCATCTCGGTTGTGGGCAAAAGACCTGCAAATGACAAATAAAGGCTATCTCATCTCATCATCATCTCATCATGTTATTTTATTTTTAGACACCTCTGTTGCTTGTGAAGCTTGCACTCAAGAATTTCACTCGCATTTACTGTACCAGTGTACCTGCACATGTGATGTGACAATAAAAGTGATTTGATTTGATCTGATTTATGACGCAACCTAGATCTCGGCTGAAGTCTCGGGGTGACGGTGCGTTTGCTCTGGCTGCCCCGGTACTGTGGAATAACCTCGCTCTCGCTATCCGCGCCTCTGACCTTATTACACTGTTTAAATCACGACTAAAGACCCGCTTATTCAATCTTGCCTTTCCTTCTAGTTAACATTTCACTTGTGATTCTACATTATGTACTTTTATGCTTATTTTAAGTCTGTCTGTGTATCTGCTGCTTCTCCTATGCCTCAGTGACAGTGATCTGCTTGCATACCTAGTACTTGCTTTGGTCCTATTTCTATTTACCTTTCTTCTATCATGGATCATTTTAACAAGTTTCCATCATTGTTGGCTTGTCTGGCTGATCTGGTTTTGGAGACTTTCTTAGCAAAGTCTGGCATGTTCAGTTTGATCAGCAATGGTCTGACCGATTCTAACAAAGAAAACAGATCCACATACTGAGAGATGTTACATGTTACAGGTACCAAAGAAGCCTGACTCTGAGGATCTAAGAAGAGTCTGAAAAGGAACTGGCCCATCTGGTCTATATGTGCTTTGTGGATAAATACAAGATCTCATGGTTCATCCATTATGGTGCTCACAGCAGGAGGGCTATAAGTCATTAACTAGAAAAGTTTAACAGCAGCCAGACCAAAAAGAGGAAGATGAATTTTTGCAGGGAGCTGAAGCATGAAGGTCAAAGTCAGCTTAATTTTTCAGGGCTAAATTTCCTCCTTCTCATGAAAACACATGCTGTGTTTTCGTGAAGGGGAATTGAGGAGGAAGCAGGAAGCAGTCCGGATTTAATCATTAGCTGTGAGCTCAAATACAAAGCAGCAGCCCACAGCAGCTTCTATCACTTCAGCTCAAACATGTCAGCATCTACATCTGCAGCAGGGACGGTGGGCAGCGTCTTCGTGGTCACCCACGTGATCCCCGCTACTGAGCCACAAAACACTCCACAGAAGACCAAGTTCAGCCAAGGACGACCGGAGGCCCTGGGGGTGAGACTCTGTAACTGCTCAGAATCACAGTAATAGTACACAGTGTTTGCAGTAAAGCATCTGTGTGGTGCGTACGGTTGTACCCACAGACGGTGCAGATCATGGTTGGCCTGCTGCTCCTCCTGTTTGGGATCATCGTGCTTCCACACTCTGATTTGGAGATTTATAGCGGTGTCTTCTTGTGGGGATCTCTGTCTGTAAGTGTGCTGAGACTCTGTTGGTCTTTTCTCTGCTGTCACTTTACAATTCTGAGGTTTTATGACCAAACTCACTACCAAACACAGAAAATGCATCACCTTTAAGAACGGATACTAAACAACATCGTGGGAAATCGGCTAAACAGGACTTCTTCCCTCCTGTTGAAATTTCTGAACTAATTTCAGTGATTTTGCATGAACAAACAGATTTCATTTCATTTATTTATAAAGCGCATTTAAAACAACACAGAGTTCACCAAAGTGCTGTACAACAGAATAATTAAACAATGACATTAACATCATCAAACAGGTAAGAACATTCGAATAAAAAAATGGTAACTCTCATGCAGTATAGAAAGCCAAAGAGAAAAAATATGTCATAAGATGGGATTTAAAAAGAGTGACAGTTGCTTTTCTAATGTGGAGAGGTAGATCATTCCACATTTTCGGCGCCACACCACAAATGCCTGATCCCCTCTATGAACCATTCTAGACGTGTGTAAGGTAAGCAAATGATCACTTGATTGAAGGGCCCTGAAGGGTGAATAAAGCTGCTAAAGGTCAGACAAATAGTCCAGCGCTTCTGTTGTTACCTCTGAGCAAACTTCAAAAATTACTCCAGCATGTGTGTTAATTTGCTTCAAGCTGCTTTATACTGTGAGGTAAACACCTTATAATATCCAAGACAACCCCCCGCCACAATCAGGCAACCCCTAATCTGTCATGGTACTGGTACCCTGTTAATTCATGATTGTTTTGGTTTTTGGAAATGGTTGGTTAGCTCTCTGGAGCATTCTCTTCCTACTCCGTCTTCCATGTGCAGGCGTCCTCATGATTTACCACTTTGATCTTTGCATCTTTAACTCCCTGTCTCAGTGCTTGAGTTTTCCTGTTATATTTTGGTAACCTTCTGTCCCTCTGTGTTTTTGTGTCTAGTTTTTCTCCCTCTGTCTCATCTTCTCTCAGTCTCATCGTTCGTTTTCTGTGTTCTCCCTCATCCCATGTTCATTAAGCAATGAATTTTTTTACAAGAGCAAAGGTGACATACACAGCAGTGGATTCCCAAGCGCCCGGTTAAAGGTGCCAAATGCAAAAATACTTCCTCCACAACTTCTCCCAAACTATGAAAGCCAGAAACAAGTTTAATATTCAGAAACCTTTACTGAAGCTCACTGCTGTACTATATCATAATAATCTAATACTAAATATAATACTGGCCATATTATATTTACATTACCAAAGTGAGATGACTTTAGTCTCATGAACAACATCAGCTAATTGTTATTTACTAGCTAATCTTAAATGACTGTTCAGCACAGAAATGAAGCCCAACAATCATTTTTACAGTCCCGTGGTCTCAGCCTCAGATACTCAGCTAATCAAAATGATCTCATAAAAAAATGAAAGAACAAAAGACATTTTTCTCCTTCATTTCTGTCACACAAGGCTGTATGAAACGTTTCTCGCGGTTAGTATCATGGTTGCTAGGCAACCTGAGCAGCGCGACAAAGGCCAGACCGTCCCATTTCACAAGCCTCTCACTTCGGCACTTCTCGCAGTTCGTAGTACCCACACTTCGCAGACTACTGTATGGTCGCTGAATTGGGACACAGCCCTTGTCTCCTTCACTATGATCAGTGTCAGCTGTGCTCCCACCTGTTTCCTCTCCGTCTGTAGCTGTCCATGTATAATGCTTAGTCTCCCTCTCTTCTTTATCATGTGTTCCCTCATCCTGCATGCACTCCCCCCCCCCTGTTGTCCATGTTTCCCCTGTAGTTTCTGAGTTTCCTAGTTCCTTCCTTGCTTGAGTTTTTGTATTTTGTATTATTCAATTCCCGAGTATCACCATTAAAGCTCATTCATTGCAGTGAGATTTACTTTAAATATGACTATCCAGAGTTGGGACCAGGAAGCAGAGTTGCAGTTTTACACGCCTCTTTGCAGCTTCTCTCCTCCTGCTACCCCCCCAAAAACCCATCTCCATAGAGACTGTGTCAGCTCCCAAACAGACAAAAAAACAAACTAAAAACCAGCAACAAACAACTTAAACATAAACAATCACAAAGAAAGAACAATAAAGTATCCACATCTGAACCAAAGAGTAAAACAGTGAAATGTGGATGATTAAATATTAGGTCTCTCTCCTCCAAGTCTCTGTTAGTACATGACTTAATAATTGATCAACAAATTGATTTACTCTGCCTTACAGAAACCTGGTTGCAGCAGCTGTTCCCAAACCACGATGTCATGTTCTGTGTGAGGATGCTCTCCACAGCGCCTGTATAGAAAATCCTGAGGATCTTTGGAGAGACCCTGAACTTCCTCAGTTGTCGTAGGTGATACAGGCGCTGCCTAGCCTTTTTGGTCTGGACCTGAATGTGGGCAGTCCATGTCAGGTCTGAGGAGATGTGGACACCAAGATACTTGAAGGACTGCACCCTCTCCACTGGAGCTCCATTGATGATAATGGGCTTGTAGTCTCTGTGCTGACCCCTTCTGAAGTCCACCACCAGCTCCTTGGTCTTGCTGACGTTCAGCTGGAGGTGGTTGTCCTGGCACCACAATGCCAGATTCTTCACTTCATCCATGTAGGCCGTCTCATCGTTGTTGGAGATGGCACCCAACACCACTGTGTCGTCAGCAAACTTCACAATGGTGTTGGAGCCATGGGTGGCCACACAGTCTGAAGTGTAGAGGGAGTAGAGCAGTGGCGAGAGGACACATCCCTGAGGTGCTCCTGTGTTGATGGTGATGCTGTTGGAGAAGCACCTGCCCACCCTCACCACCTGAGTTCTGCCAGTGAGGAAGTCCAACACCCATGCACACAGACGGCTGTTAAGTCCCAGATCCCTCAGCTTTGTGAACAGTCTGCAGGGCACTATTGTGTTAAACGCTGAACTGTAATCAACAAACAGCATTCACACATAGTTACCCTGTTTCTTGTCCACGTGGCTGAGAGTGGTGTGTAGGACGTGGGCGATGGCATCCTCTGTGGATCTGTTGGATCTGTCGGCGAACTGCAGTGGATCTGTGGTGTCTGGGATGGAGGAGGAGATGATGTTCTTCAGCAGCCTCTCAAACACCTTCATTACTACCGAGGTCAGTGCAACTGGCCGGTAATCGTTCAGGGATGAGGGTTTGCTGTTCTTGGGCACAGGGATGATGGTGGATCTTTTGAAGCATGTGGGGACCACAGACTTCGCCAGGGACTCGTTGAAGATGTAAGTGAACACACCTGCTAGCTGGTCAGCACAGCAGCGCAGCAGACGGCCGGTGATGCCGTCTGGCCCCGTCGCTTTCCTTGTGTTCACTCTCCTCAGTGTCGCTCGGACGTCATGCTCCGCGATGCTGGTCACCGGTCTCTCGCTGATGACGTCACTGTCCTCGGTAGTCAGGCGGTAGATAGCATTAGCCGCCTGGCTAACCTCGAAACGGGCGTAGAACCGATTCAGCTCGTTGGTGAATGCAGAGTCGGTGTTGATCGGCGCAGTGTCCCTGGCTTTGTAGTCCGTAATGGTGCGTAGTCCATGCCACATACTCCGTGTGTCGCCCTGGTGGAAGCGGGACTCCACACGTTCCTGGTACCGGCGTTTGGCATCTCTCACCGCGCGCCGCATGCCGTATGAGGCCGCTTTGTAGGCGCTCATATCGCCAGTGGCGAGACCCGCGTTGTAGGAGGCGGTCCTGGCGTTTACTGCAGTGCGGATCGATCTGTCCATCCACGGTTTCTGGTTTGGGAATGTGGTGACTCTCGCAGTGGGGATAATCTCCTCCGCTAGCATATTGACGAAGCATACTGCTACTTCCGTAAACTCGTTGATGTCGACTACGCATGCTCTGAACATGTCCCAGTCTACGTCGTTGAGTGCGTCCTGTAGCGTAGCTTCTGATTGGGCAGTCCACCGTTTTACTTCCTTCGTGGTCACGTCTTCCCTCCGTATGCTTTGTTTATACTGGGGAATGAGGAAGATGGCGTTGTGGTCAGACTTCCCAAAAGCCGGGTGTGAGACAGCTTTGTAGCCCTGCTTGTATGGCGTGTAGCAGTGATCCAAAATCCGATCCCCTCTCGTTGGACACGAGACATGCTGGTAAAAGTTTGGCATGACTTGTCTGAGGTTCGCTTTGTTAAAGTCTCCTGCTACAATGAGGGCTGCGCCGGGGTCCTTGTTTTGAAGCGAGCTCAGCACATCATGTAATTTGGACAAAGCCATACCTGTGTCCGCTTGGGGTGGGATGTAGACCGCCGTGGCGATGACTGAGGTGAACTCACGGGGCAGATAGAAAGGGCGGCACTTAATGCTCAGGAACTCCAGATGTGGCGAGCAGCCGCTGGAGAGAGTAGAAATGCTCCTGGCATCACACCACTTTCTGTTTACCATGAAACACACTCCTCCACCTTTGGTTTTGTTCGACTCTGCCGTTCTGTCCGCTCGGAGCACAAAGAATGAATCCGACGGAGTTACGGCCTGGTCCGGCACGGTGGGGGTCAGCCATGTCTCCGTGAAGCACAGAATGTTGCAGTCCCTCATGTCACGTTGGAAGGTGACCCTTGCTCTTAGGTCATCAAGCTTGTTCTCCATGGATTGTACATTGGCCAGTAGGATACTGGGCAGTGGTGCGCGATGCGCCTGCTGTCTCAGTCTGTTCCTAATACCAGCGCGTTTTCCCCGGCGCTTCTTTGTTCTGCGCCTCGGATGAGCGGCCCCTCCTTTGTTGTTCTCCGCGCCGCGTAGAATCTCTGGCGGCCAGGAAGGGTCAGGTTTAAAAGTGTCCAAGATTAGATGTGCAACCTTGGCACCGATGTTTACAAGTGATCCGCTGTCGTATACTATAAGACTAGAGGATTTTGGGATGTAAACCAGAGCAAAAAATAAGTAAAAAACAAGAAAAGTGGATAGTCGGAGCGGAGCAGTCAGTAAGGCGTCTGGACGTGGCCGCGCCATCTTGGAAAATGGGTGACACGGGGGAGCCCATGGCACAGCCATGTTTTTGTCTGTAGAAACCCTCGTTGTACTTGAAATATGTAGTGGTGAGGCAGAGGTCTAACAGTGTGCAGATCTGATCGGGTGTGAAGTTGGTCCTGTCCTCCAAGGAGCTGTCTTCTTGTAGTCGTTTTCTGACAGTCTCCACGGCCTCCGTGGTGGGTATGCAGGTGAAGAGAGAGACTACATCAAAGGACACCATGGTTTCATCTGGATCCAGGGTAAGTTTCTGGACCTTGTCGGTGAAGTCGGTGGAGTTCTTGATGTGGTGTGGGGTGTTCCCCACGAGAGGCGCAAGGATGGTAGCAAGGTGTTTAGCAATGTTATAAGTGGCTGAGTTTATGCTACTGACTATGGGTCTGAGTGGGACAGCTTCCTTGTGGATTTTAGGAAGTCCGTAGATGCAGGGTATGGCATCCCCTGGGTAAAGCTGTGATATGTAAGGCGGTCAATAATTTTGTCCTTTTCAAGGTCTTGAAGGCAAGCTATAACTTTCTTTTTGTAGCTGTTTGTGGGGTCTCGCTTTAGGGCTTCGTAGGTATTGTTGTCACTGAGGAGAGTAGTGATCTTTGTATGGTAATCTGTAGTTTTTAGGACCACGGTGCATCTTCCCTTATCAGCTGGTAAAACAGTGATGTTGTGGTCTTTGCTCAGGGAAACGACGGCCTTCTTTTCTTGTATTGTGAGGTTGGATGGAGGGACTTTGGCCCTGGAGAGGGTGGCTGAGACTTTCATCCTGATTTGCTCTGCTTCTGTCTGTGATAATTTATTAATCCGTATGGCAGATTCTGTGGCTGTGATGAGGTCCACTATGGGCAACTGTTGTGGAGAAATGGCAAAATTGAGTCCTTTGGCTAATACTCTCTTTTCAGGTTCAGGTTCCCAGACGCCTTAACGCCCACTCACATCCTGAGCCATCTGACCTCAGGAATTCACATGATAAGGTGGGGCCAGGTTTCACAATGAACACACCTGAAACTCTGGCTGATTGGTTCAAGGTTCAAGGTTCAAGGCTCTTTATTTGTCACATGCATAGTTATACAAGTATAACACACAGTGAAATCTAGCCTGACACGCTCCTCGACATGTGCAAAAAAATTGGGAGGGGGGGGAGGTGTAGAGGAAGAACGTTATATATCTATATATCTATATATATATAGATATATATATATATAGATATATATATATATATATATATAGATATATAGATATATATATCCCCAAGAAGGGACCGGTCCCCTCCAACTACCGACCAATAACCTGCCTCAGTACTACATGGAAGCTCCTGTCAGGCATCATATCGGCTAAGATGAACAGGCACATGGGTCAATACATGAGCGGGACACAGAAAGGAATTGGCAAGAATACCAGAGGCGCAAAACACCAGCTACTGGTAGACAGAACAATCAGCCGAGACTGCAAGACCAGACTGACCAACCTGTGCACTGCCTGGATTGATTACAAGAAGGCCTATGACTCAATACCCCACAGCTGGATACTGGAATGCCTAGAATTGTACAAGATCAACGAGCCTTCATCAGGAACTCAATGGGGATGTGGCGTACAACACTAGAGGCCAACTCCAAGCCCATAGCACAAGTCACCATCAAGTGCGGGATCTACCAAGGAGATGCTCTGTCCCCACTGCTGTTCTGCATAGGCCTGAACCCCCTCAGTGAGATCATTAACAAGACTGGCTACGGATACAGACTACGGAACGGAGCAGTTGTCAGCCACCTCCTGTACATGGATGACATCAAGCTGTATGCCAAGAATGAACGAGACATCGATTCACTGATCCACATTACCAGGCTATACAGCAATGACATTGGAATGTCGTTCGGACTGGAGAAGTGTAGTCGGATGGTAACAAAGAGAGGGAAGGTAGTCAGAACTGAGGGGATTGAACTACCAGAAGGCAACATTGAAGACATAGAGGACAGTTACAAGTACTTGGGGATCCCGCAGGCAAATGGGAACCATGAAGAGGCCGCTAGAAAAGCTGCAACCACCAAGTACCTGCAGAGGGTCAGGCAAGTCCTGAGGAGTCAGCTGAATGGTAAGAACAAGATCCGGGCCATCAACACATACGCCCTGCCCGTGATCAGGTACCCTGCTGGGGTAATAGGCTGGCCAAAGGAGGAGATAGAAGCCACTGACATAAAGACAAGAAAGCTCCTTACCATGCATGGAGGGTTTCACCCCAAGTCCAGCACCCTGAGGCTGTACGCTAAGCGGAAGGAAGGGGGCCGGGGACTGGTGAGTGTCAGCACCACAGTCCAGGATGAGACAAGGAACATCCAAGAATACATTGGGAAGATGGCCCCAACTGACCGAGTGCTCAGTGAATACCTCAGGCAGCAGAAACCCAAGAAAGAGGAGGGAGACGAGGAACCATCATGGAAGGACAGGCCCCTGCACGGTATGTACCACCGGCAGATAGAGGAGGTGGCTGATATCCAGAAATCCTACCAGTGGCTGGACAAAGCTGGACTGAAAGACAGCACAGAGGCACTAATCATGGCAGCACAAGAACAAGCTCTGAGCACAAGATCCATAGAGGCTGGGGTCTATCACACCAGGCAAGACCCCAGGTGCAGGCTGTGTAAAGATGCCCCAGAGACAATCCAGCACATAACAGCAGGGTGCAAGATGCTAGCAGGCAAGGCATACATGGAACGCCATAACCAAGTGGCCGGCATAGTGTACAGGAACATCTGTGCCGAGTATAACCTGGAAGTCCCGAGGTCAAAATGGGAGATGCCCCCAAGGGTGGTGGAGAATGACCGAGCTAAGATCCTGTGGGACTTCCAGATACAGACGGACAAAATGGTGGTGGCTAACCAACCGGACATAGTGGTGGTAGACAAACAGAAGAAGACGGCCGTAGTGATCGATGTAGCGGTTCCGAATGACAGCAATATCAGGAAGAAGGAACACGAGAAGCTGGAGAAATACCAAGGGCTCAGAGAAGAGCTCGAGAGGATGTGGAGGGTGAAGGTAACGGTGGTCCCCGTGGTATTCGGAGCACTAGGTGCGGTGACTCCCAAGCTAGGCGAGTGGCTCCAGCAGATCCCGGGAACAACATCGGAGATCTCTGTCCAGAAGAGCGCAGTCCTGGGAACAGCTAAGATACTGCGCAGGACCCTCAAGCTCCCAGGCCTCTGGTAGAGGACCCGAGCTTGAAGGATAAACCGCCCGCAGGGGCGTGCTGGGTGTTTTATATATATATATATGTGTATATATATATATATATATATATATATATATATATACATACATATATATATATATATAAGGATTTGTTGCCCGGAAACTGAACTGTGTGCTGTTGGACTCAGGCCGTATTATTTACCCAGGGAATTCTCTCACGTCATCTTGGTGGCTGTCTATGTTCCCCCCTCTGCTAACCCCACAGCTGCATGTGACACTATCCACTCTGCCATAGCTCGGCTACAGACTCAGCACCCGAGTGCCTTTATTGTGATCTCGGGTGACTTCAACCATGTATCACTGGACAATACACTACCAACATTCAAACAATATGTGGACTGTCCCACCAGGGGAGAGAAAACTTTAGACTTACTGTATGCTAACGTCAAGGATGCATACAGCTCCTCCTCCCTCCCCCCACTTGGTAGGTCAGATCATAACCTGATTCACCTCACCCCCCGCTATGTGCCAATTGTGAGGAGGGAACCTGTGACCACCAGGACTGTTAGGAGGTGGTCAGAGGAGGCAATAGCGGAACTACAGGGCTGTTTCGAGGTGACCGACTGGGAAACACTCTGTGAGCCTCACGCCGAGGACATCAATGGGCTTACTGAGTGTATCACAGACTACATAACTTTCTGCACCGACTCCATTGTTCCAGCTCAGACTGTTCATTGTTACCCAAATAACAAGCCGTGGGTGACTAAGGACATCAAAGCCCTCCTCAACAACAAGAAGAGGGCTTTCAGAGGGGGCAACAAAGAGGAGGTGAGGAAGATCCAGGTGTTACTAAAGGACAAGATCAGAGAGGCTAAGGACAATTACAGGAGGAAGCTGGAGTGGAAACTCCAGCAGAACAGCATGAGAGAGGTGTGGAGGGGCATGAAGACCATCACTGGATTCAGGCCAACCAACAGCAGGGGAGCTGAGGGAGGTGAGAATAGAGCCGACGAGTTGAATCTGTTTTTCAATAGATTCGACACCACAGTGTCTGCTCCCACCCCCACAACCTCACCTGCAGTCAGCCTGGAATCCAGAGCCACACCACTGTGTCAGCCTCTCTCTTCACATGTTGCCTCCTGTGAGATTCCTGACACCCCTCCCCCACCCATCACCTTCACTCAATACCAGGTTGAGATGCAAATGAGGAGACTTCACTCAGGCAAGTCTGCTGGACCAGACGGAGTGAGTCCCCTTGTCCTCAAGACCTGTGCCCCCCAGCTGTGTGGAGTCTTTCATAAACTGTTTATGCTGAGTCTGAGTCTGCAGAGGGTCCCGGTGATGTGGAAGACATCATGCCTCGTCCCTGTACCAAAGACGCCACGTCCCAGTGGCCCCCAGGATTACAGGCCCGTGGCACTGACCTCCCACATCATGAAGACCCTGGAAAGGCTCATCCTGGACCAGCTGCGACCCATAGTAAGACCACATCTGGATCCCCTTCAGTTCGCTTATCAGCCTCGTCTCGGAACAGAGGACGCCATCATCTACCTGCTCAATCGTGTCTACACCCATCTGGACCAGCCGGCGAGCACTGTGAGGGTCATGTTTTTTGACTTTTCCAGTGCTTTCAACACCATCAGCCCGACCCTCCTGGGTGATAAGTTAGCAGCGATGCAGGTGGATGCTTCTCTGGTGTCCTGGATTGTTGATTACCTGACAGGAAGACCACAATATGTACGTCTCCCACAGTGTGTGTCTGACAAGGTGATTAGCAACACAGGGGCACCACAGGGGACTGTCCTCTCCCCCTTCCTCTTCACCCTCTACACCACAGACTTCAGCCACTGCACAGAGACCTGCCATCTTCAGAAGTTTTCTGATGACTCTGCGGTGGTTGGATGCATCAGCGGGGATGATGAGACAGAGTACCGGGCTGTGGTCGACTCCTTTGTCACGTGGTGTGAGCAGAATCATCTGCAGCTCAACGTGGCAAAGACCAAGGAACTGATCGTGGACTTCAGGAAGACCAGGAAACACTTGACCCCTGTTTCAATCCAGGGGGTCAGTGTTGACATTGTGGAGGACTATAAATACCTTGGAGTACACATTGACAATAAACTGGACTGGGCTAAAAACACCACAGCACTTTACAGGAAGGGCCAGAGTCGTCTCTATTTTTTGAGGCGACTGAGGTCCTTCAACATCTGCCAGAAAATGCTGAGGATTTTCTATGAGTCTGTTGTGGCCAGTGCGATCCTCTATGCTGTTGCATGCTGGGGGAGCAGGCTGAGGGTCGCAGATGCCAACAGACTCAATAAACTGATCCGTAAGGCCAGCAATGTTGTGGGGATGGAGCTGGACTCCCTCAAGGTGGTGTCGGAGAGGCGGATGCTGTCCAAGATAAAGACAATGTTGGATAACACCTCCCACCCACTCCATGACGTGCTGGTCAGTCACAGGAGCTCGTTCAGTGAGAGACTGAGATTACCGAAAAGCACCACTGAACGACACAGGAAATCATTCCTGCCTGTGGCCATCTCCCTACAACGCATCCACTTAACACACTGTTTGCTGCTACAGCTACACATGTTTCTTTTCCAAATATTTATTTATAAGTGACTTATGTATGTATGTATGTATATATATGTATATATTGTACTATTCTTAGTTAGCATATTGTCTGTCTTGTCTTAATGTTGGTTTAAAATGGAGCACTGTAACAAAAAATAATTTCCCCCAGGGATCAATAAAGTATTCTGATTCTGATTCTGATATATATATATATATATATATATATATATATATATATATATATATATATATATATATATATATATATATATATATATATACACCCAGCACGCCCCTGCGGGCGGTTTATCCTTCAAGCTCGGGTCCTCTACCAGAGGCCTGGGAGCTTGAGGGTCCTGCGCAGTATCTTAGCTGTTCCCAGGACTGCGCTCTTCTGGACAGAGATCTCCGATGTTGTTCCCGGGATCTGCTGGAGCCACTCGCCTAGCTTGGGAGTCACCGCACCTAGTGCTCCGATTACCACGGGGACCACCGTTACCTTCACCCTCCACATCCTCTCGAGCTCTTCTCTGAGCCCTTGGTATTTCTCCAGCTTCTCGTGTTCCTTCTTCCTGATATTGCTGTCATTGGGAACCGCTACATCGATCACTACGGCCATCTTCTTCTGTTTGTCTACCACCACTATGTCCGGTTGGTTAGCCACCACCATTTTGTCCGTCTGTATCTGGAAGTCCCACAGGATCTTAGCTCGGTCATTCTCCACCACCCTTGGGGGCATCTCCCATTTTGACCTCGGGACTTCCAGGTTATACTCGGCACAGATGTTCCTGTACACTATGCCGGCCACTTGGTTATGGCGTTCCATGTATGCCTTGCCTGCTAGCATCTTGCACCCTGCTGTTATGTGCTGGATTGTCTCTGGGGCATCTTTACACAGCCTGCACCTGGGGTCTTGCCTGGTGTGATAGACCCCAGCCTCTATGGATCTTGTGCTCAGAGCTTGTTCTTGTGCTGCCATGATTAGTGCCTCTGTGCTGTCTTTCAGTCCAGCTTTGTCCAGCCACTGGTAGGATTTCTGGATATCAGCCACCTCCTCTATCTGCCGGTGGTACATACCGTGCAGGGGCCTGTCCTTCCATGATGGTTCCTCGTCTCCCTCCTCTTTCTTGGGTTTCTGCTGCCTGAGGTATTCACTGAGCACTCGGTCAGTTGGGGCCATCTTCCCAATGTATTCTTGGATGTTCCTTGTCTCATCCTGGACTGTGGTGCTGACACTCACCAGTCCCCGGCCCCCTTCCTTCCGCTTAGCGTACAGCCTCAGGGTGCTGGACTTGGGGTGAAACCCTCCATGCATGGTAAGGAGCTTTCTTGTCTTTATGTCAGTGGCTTCTATCTCCTCCTTTGGCCAGCCTATTACCCCAGCAGGGTACCTGATCACGGGCAGGGCGTACGTGTTGATGGCCCGGATCTTGTTCTTACCATTCAGCTGACTCCTCAGGACTTGCCTGACCCTCTGCAGGTACTTGGTGGTTGCAGCTTTTCTAGCGGCCTCTTCATGGTTCCCATTTGCCTGCGGGATCCCCAAGTACTTGTAACTGTCCTCTATGTCTGCAATGTTGCCTTCTGGTAGTTCAATCCCCTCAGTTCTGACTACCTTCCCTCTCTTTGTTACCATCCGGCTACACTTCTCCAGTCCGAACGACATATATATATATATATATATATATATATATATATATATGTATATATATATATATATATATATATATATATATATATATATATTCATATTAATGTACAGAATTCACCTGCTTGCTGCTACTACTGCACATTCACCCAATGTATATAAAGCCAGGTATGAAAATCCAACCAAAATATTTGTATCCTCTTCTGTTTCACAAAATACACAATTACCAGTTTCTATTTTGAATCTATCACCAAGGAGTCTATTTGTCGGGTAAATTTTATTCAAAATTTTAAATTGGACTTCTTTCCCTTTAGGAGGGATAGGGAAGGTTAACTGAATACCATGTATATATATATATATATATATATATATATATATATATATATATATATATATATATATATATATATATATATATATATATATTAGGGGTGCAACGATATTCGTATCGATATTGAACCGTTCGATACAGTGCTTTCGGTTCGGTACGCATATGTATCGAACAATACAACATTTGTAATTTATTTTATCAATTTTCCTTCTGACGATGCTGTCTGTGTTGAGCGCTCAGTGAATCTGTGTTCGACTACTCCGCCTAGGCTGCACTGTCGAGCGCAGATCCACTGAGCGCTCAACACAGACAGCATAGTCAGAAGGAAGAGCGCAGGGCAAGCTAGCGAGACAGAAGTTAAGCTCTCCTTGCAACAAGCAAATTGAACCTCATTCAGATCTGGCGTTTGGAATTATTTTGGTTTTCATGTGACGTATGACCCTGAAGGTAAGCGAGTCATGGACTAAAGTAAAACAGTATGTTGGATGTGCCATGCAATGCTCAATTACATGGGTGGGAACTAGTGTGTTAGCGCAGTTAGCTTGTTAACGTGTTGGCCGTCTAGCCCCATGCACGGGGCGATCGGCGGTAGCTCGTTAACGGAGATTTGCCGTGTTGTGGCGTTAAGGTCATTTCAACGAGATTAACCTGAAAGCACTAGTGGGAACACGACGAATATGACTGCACATTTACGCCGACATCATCCTAGTGCAAAGACAAAAACAACAAGCATGCTACTAACTTTAGCCGAGTCATTTAGACAGCTGTTAGCACATGATTCTCCTTATGCTGCTGAGAATATAGCCCAGAAGAAGCGGATAGTATAGCTTTTATTTTGGAAAGAGCCATTTCTCTGTAATAAACTCTCTTTTCCAAAGATGAGTGATTCCTCAATCAGATACAGGGCTCGCAATATCGCTAGCCCGACGTCCCGGAGCTAGCGATTTTTTCAGTCGGGCTACCAAAATCTATCTCTTCCCTGCCCGTCGGGCTATTGTAGGAAGGAAAAATATATGTCAATGCTTTTGCATTCTTTCAGAAATGTAGCTGGGTAATTATGTCATTGGCATCGGTGAGCCACTGTCAATATGTGACATATTGAAGTCGCGTTTGAATTTGCGCTTGTTTTTTTGCTTTCACTTTGCAATCGTGCGAACTGTGTATAGAGAGCGACAGCACTGATCTGTGAGTGATGATAATTTGTGCACCAATTCCTCTGACATCGTCTTATTAATCGTTAGCTTACTATGCAAACATGACAAGTGAAATCTCCCGCAGCTTAAACATGTGAGAGGTTGATCGCGCAGAGAATCGCTGAGCTTATGTGAGTGCGTGTGTAAAAGCAGCACGATATATATTTTAGTTCTGCTGAGCCAAATAAGACAGGTCAGGGTGAAGAAGTGACAGCCAAAGAAAAGCTTACCACAAAACGGAGAAGTTATGACAAATCAGACTATAAGGCAAAAAGAAAGTGCAGCTTTATGGTTTCATGGACAAAAGAATTTCTGTGGCTGCAATATGATGAGCTAAATAACCAGGGCTGCACATAAGTGGTCCGCAGGTGCGCATTCGCTGTCAAAATAAAAAACACGCACAAGGGTTAGGGTTAAATTTAAAAACTGTACTTTTGAGTTAAAATATATATTTATAATTTTAATAAATGACAAATTAAAAAGGCATGAACATTTTTTTGTATCGAAAAAATATCGAACCGTGACACCAAAGTATAGAATCGAACCGAACCGTGAATTTTGTGTATCGTTGCACCCCTAATATATATATATATATATACAGTATGTACATTGGGTGAATGTGCAGTAGTAGCAGCAAGCAGGTGAATTCTGTACATTAATATGAATAGACATCTGACTATTTTACAGGATAGACAATATAAACATATTTAAAATTAAAGGAATTGAAATGTACATTGTTCCTTGGTTTAGTGTCTGGAAGAGTCCTGACTCAGTCAATTATAGATGATGTGAGAGGGCGGGTGTGTGTGTTTAGGGCACGGATGGCTTGGGGATAGAAGCTCCTCTTGAGTCTCTCTGTCCTTGCCCGGAAGATGCGGAACCTTCTACCAGATTGCAGAAGTTGGAACAGTTTGTTGCCTGGATGGGACGGGTCCTTCAGTATTGGGACCCACACCCAGTTTCACACCTTGGCTCAGGCGATTAGAGGATCATCAGGGGGTCCTTTTGTCCCTCTGTGGGGGGAAACTCCCACTAGGTTTATATTTGGGACTCTCCACCATTTGACCTTAGAACTGAAGAAGCTTCTCGGATGAGAGGTGAAACGTCTTCAAGTAACTTAAAGAAGTCCAGACGCTTTTCTTTGCAAGCTCCTTTGACTATTTCAGATAATGTTGACAAATGTAAGACAATCTTAAATAAGTGGTTACAAAGAGACATCACAATTTTTGGAAGAATATTATTAACCAAAATGGACAGTTTATCTAGATTTATATATCCAGCTTACTCTTTATCAATATCAAATAAAGTTATTAAAACAATTAATAGCTTGAATTTTAATTTTATTTGGAGGAATAAGTGCCATTATATATCTAAAGATGATTTGGTTAAACCACACATTGAAGGCGGTGGAAACGCAATTGATTTTGATATAATGAATGGTGTTTTGAAACTTAAATGGTTAAAATCCTTCCTAAATAATCCACACTCCATTTGGTTTTTTATACCAAGTAAGGTCTTTAACACACTGGGGGGTATCGACTTTCTCCTAAAGTGTGACTTTGAAATTACTAAACTACCTTCTAAACTCTCTGAATTCCATAAACAGGTCCTTCTTTATTGGAAAATGTTGTTTAAACATAATTTCACTCCACATAATAGCCCAATTTGGAACAATAGATATATACTGATGAACAGAAAATCTATTTTTATTCAAGATTGGTTATCAAAAGGTGTTTGAGCAATTGTCCATTTTGTAGATGAGGAGGGGCATGTTCTAGGACATCAAGATTTTTGCCAAAAGTTTAATATCCAATGTTCTAAAAGTAAATTTAATCGGGTTATAAAATCCATTCCATTGTCACTTAAAAACATAGTTGTAAATGATATAATATATTCTGACATCTCCCCCAAGTTAAGGCAATTATATATAGATGGTATTCAGTTAACCTTCCCTATCCCTCCTAAAGGAAAGAAGTCCAATTTAAAATTTTGAATAAAATTTACCCGACAAATAGACTCCTTGGTGATAGATTCAAAATAGAAACTGGTAATTATGTATTTTGTGAAACAGAAGAGGAGGATTAACCATCTATTTTTTTGTGCAATTTTATACAAATATTTTGGTTGGATTTTCATACCTGGCTTTATTCCAGTGGGAGTCAAATTACCCCATTTACCTTAAATATGATAATGTTTGGAGTGTTTTTGAAAGAAAAGAAAGCTAATTATGGTGTTAATGTGTTATTAGTCTTGTGCAAGCAATTTATACATAAATGTCATTTTTTTAACACCAAACCAACACGAGCTTACTGGAAAAACGACTTAAACCTGTTGGTTAAATCTTAAGATAAGATAAGATAACCTTTATTAGTCCCACGTGGGAAATTTGTTTTGTCACTGCAGGAAGTGGATAGTGCAAAAGTTATATAGCAAAAATTAGAATACAATAAGAATAAAATACTGTACACAGTAGAATAAATAGAATAAAATATACAATAGGATAAAAATAAAATACAAATGCTATTTGTATTCTGCACTGACTTTAGTTAAAAACAAAAAGTCTGTTTTTTTTGTTTCCTTTTTGGAAGATTTTGAGTTAATAATCTGTTAAGTTTTATGACCCCATTTTTATATCTTCTTTTTCCTATGTATGAAAGTTGCTAATATGTAAGGAATGTCTATTCTCTGAATGTGTAATATCTGGTGCATTTTGTTTGTATGTTGATTTTGCTAATAAAAAAAAAGAAGAACATTTAGAGCAGCTGTGTCTGCCAATCAAACGAGTACAGAAAACTTGCATGACAGTCAGGTCTCAGACAGAAGTGCTGCCATCCCATCGCTGACGCTCACATCACCTACTACCAACAGTAAAAAAGTGTAATGTGTAGGTTTACGGCGCATTTAGCAGAAAGTGCTCTTTAGTCCGGTTCCTTCAAGCAAAAATAGTCTGAAAAGTGTGGCGACTGGTTTAACATTAATGTGGAAACTTTTGAAGCGATGACGTTCTCTCCTGTTATAAATGATCATCATTATTATGATTCATGTCCTTTTTATTGAGAGTTTTATTCTGTGTCTAGATTTACTGCGATTGACTGTGGTCTCTAATTGTTCCTGTTTATCATTAGAGGCTATCAGTATTTCTTGCTACAATAATTAAGCCCTTTTCCATTAGTACCTGCTCGGGTTGGCGTGGCATGGCTTGACGTGGTTTTTAGGGTTTTCCATTAGGTCACAGATGTCGAACTCCAGGCCTTGAGGGTAGGTGTCGTGCAGGTTTTAGATGTGTCCTTGGTAATTTAGCCATTTAAATTGCTAAATTACCTCCTCAACATGTCTTGAAATTCTCCAGAAGCCTGGTAATGAACTAATCATTTGATTCAGGCATGTTGACCCAGGGTGTTATCTAAAACCTGCAGGACACCGGCCCTCAAGGCCTGGAGTTCAACACCCCTGCATTAGGTGGTGGTTCCTGATAGCAGGTACTTTTTTAGTACCTACTTGGATCAAGGTTATCTGGTTGGCTTGTCAGTGGCACCACTCCATGAGTCATGAGAGCGTCTCCTTTGTGAAAATCGAAGCTGCCATTTTTAAAATGGCAAAGAGGGAAACGACTGCATAGAAACAACACTGCGGTCCCCGAGTCCGACAAAAAGCCACAGACCGAGCAGCAAGTAGAAAATGGCGTTCATGCTGCATATAAATGACATCACAGGACATTCAGCCGTGTTGCTGTAATTGTCCCACGCACATGAGGTGGTACTCAAGTCGCCTCAGCCTGATCTGAGTAGGTTCTAATGGAAAGGGCTAAAAGCACAGGGGTGTTTTTATCCTCCCAGGTCCAGAGAGCTGTTCTGGCTGTTTTCTGTCTCCTGGAGTTTATCGTTTCCATCTGTATCGCTGCCTTTGGCTGCTACGCTTTGTGTCCCTCCACTGATCAGGTGAGTCCACCTGTGTCCACCTGAATCAGCTCAGTCTTTTCACATTCTTCATGTTTCCAATTCAAACCTTAACAGCTGTGTCTTTTGGGTTGTTTTTAGCCAATCATCTTTATCAACAAATCGCTCGAAGCTGCTTCAGAGGTCCCATGTACATACGAATCCCCACCTGTGTCAGAAGCCCCACCCCCTTCAGAGATCAGCTATGAGGTGTGTTGTTGAGGTGGGAAGCTGGGGCCTGTACTAAGATGTTTCCTCATCTGGCTTCACTTATCCTAACACAGGAAGTGGTCATCAACTAAGTAAATCAACCAAAGTTTATTGAGCATAATTACATGCAAAGGGCAGAGTTTGCGACATGTGACCAGCCTGAAAGATGGACAGGTGTGCTGACACAGAGCGGCTGATTTTACACAAATGTGTAATATCATAAAAACATGAAGCTTGAACACAGACTGCAGACAGCAGAGTGTGCGAGAGCTTTAAGAGCTGCTGTTTAATAAAGTTTATTTGAAGGAGAGACAGATATGGGTGAACAGACTCCGCATGTGACTCAGAGTCAGGATGACCTGATGGTGTGTGTGTGTGATCTCACCACCTACTGACCAATCAGTTCACCAGAAAATGGTGTCATCACTCCTGGAGGATCCATCAAAGCTGTGTGTGCAGACAGTGATAAGCAATAATAGTGTGTACTTGTGTAGGACTGAGTACTGCAGAAACTCAGAATAAGTGACAGTCATATACAGACTGTGCAAGATTAAAAAAATCAAAATAAAATAATAATAACATCAATAAGCAGCAGTGTCCAACTGTAACGACAAACTTCAAATTAACATAAAAATCTCAAAGTTAAATCTCAAACTCTCTATGTCTGTCACACTCAAATGTTTCGGATCAAACAAATTTAAATATTAGACAAAGATAACAAAGGTAAACACAAAATACAGGAAAAACTCCCAAACCTACAAGGCCCTGTGTGAAAGAGTGATTGCCCCCTAAACCTAATAACGGGTTGGGCCATCCTTAGCAGCAACAACTGCAATCGAGCATTCGTATTACTTCATTGAGTGTTTCACAGCTGTGGAGGAATTCTGGCCCACTCGTCTTTGCAGAATTGTTGTAATTCAGCCACACTGGATGATTTTCAAGCATGAACCACCTTTTTAAGGTCACGCAGCATCTCAATCAGAGTCGGGTCAAGAGTTTGACCAGCTCACTGTAAAGTCTTCATTTTGTTTTTCTTAAGCCGTTCAAAGGTGGACTTGCTGCTTTGTTTTGATCGTTGTCCTCTTGCTGAAACCAAGTGCGTTTCAGCTTCACCCAGTCTCTTTCTTATGGTGGAGTCATGAACTCTGACCTTAACTGAGGCAAGTGAGGCCTGCAGTTCTTTGGCTGTTGTTCTGGGGTCTTTGGATGAGTCATGGCTGCGCTCTTGGGGTAATTTTGGTCAGTCACTCCTGGGAAGGTTCACTACTGTTCCATGTTTTTTGTGGATAATGGCTCTCACTGTGGTTTACTCGAGTCCCAGAGCCTTTAAAACCTTTTCCAGACTAACTGATCTCAATAATTTTGTTTCTGTTTTGTTCGTAATTTACTTCGATCATGCCATGATGTCTGTCTTTTGAAGATCTTTTGGTCTGCTCCACTTTGTCAGTCAGGTCCTATTTAAGTGCTTTCAATGATTTCATGTTGCAGTAATGAGGCCTGGGTATGGCTAGAGAAACTGAACTTCCAAAGGTGTGATCAGTTTTTCACACAGGGCCATGTAGGTTTGGATTGTTTCCTCTGCATTTTGTGTTTACTTGTGTTATCTTTGTCTAATGTTTACATTCGTTAGATGATCTAAAACATTTAATGTGACAAAGATAGAAAAAGTAGAAAAATCAGGAAAGTGGGCAAACACTTTTTCACACCACTATATTAACATTTACAAAAAATAAATACATAAAATAAAAAACTTTAAGACCACTTGAATAATACAAAAAAAAAAAAATCATATTTTCCATGGATGGATCTGAACACGGTTCCAAGTAGAGCTTCAACATGCAACAAGAAGAAATTGGAGTGAGACAAAAAAATTTTTGAGCATGCAGTTTATTGAAAACAACGCTTAAACTGAAACAAGCTGTTTTACAGCTGACCAAAAGTTTAGGACCACATGCCTTTAAAAGGACAAACCTGTGCAGAAACGTGGATTCATTGTCATTTTCTGTCAGGTCATGACGTCCTGATGGCAAAAAAGCTTTTTTGAGCGTGGTCAGATTGTTGAACTGCATAAGCAGGGTCTCTCACAGCGTGTCATCGCTGCCGAGGTGGGACGCAGTAAGACAGTCATTGCGAATTTCTTAAATGGTCCTGAGGGTTATGGAACAAAAAGGCCAAGTGGAAGACCCAAAAAATGTCCCCGGCACTGAGCCTGAACACTGGACACTCCTCGACCCAAATTAAGGCCGTTACTGGTGCCGACTGCAGCCCATAACCCTCAATCGGCATCTGAGACTGAAAGGCTTCAAAAACAAACACACGTCTTCAAAGGCCTCATCTCCTTGAACGCCACAGAACTGACTGTTTGGACTTTGCTACAGAGCACCAAACATGGGACACTGAAAGGTGGAAGAAAGTTTTATTCTCTGATGAGAACAAATGTAACCTTGATGGTCCTGATGGTTTCCAGCGCTACGAGCATGACAAGGAGATCCCACCTGAAATGTTTTCTACACACCACAGTGGAGGGGACGCCACAATGGTCTGGGGTGCTTTTTCCTTCAGTGGATTTTTCAAGTGGTCTTAAATCTCTCTCTCTCTCTCTCTCTCTCTCTCTCTCTCTCTGTCTCGCTATTTGTGATTGGTCAGATGCTGCCAGCCCGGCCCCTCTCACACAAGCCTTCTGCAGGTTAGACCCTGGCATTCAATTCAATTCAATTCAATTCAATTTTATTTATATAGCACCAAATCACAACAACAGTGGCCTCAAGGCGCTTTATATTGTACAGTAGACCCTACAAAAATAGATACAGAGAAAAACCCAACAATCATATGACCCCTATGAGCAGCACTTTGGTGACAGTGGGAAGGAAAAACTCCCTTTTAACAGGAAGAAACCTCCGGCAGAACCAGGCTCAGGGAGGGGCGGGGCCATCTGCTGTGATTGGTTGGGGTGAGAGAAGGAAGACAGGATAAAGACATGCTGTGGAAGAGAGACAGAGATTAATAACAGATATGATTCAATGCAGAGAGGTCTGTTAATACATAGTGAGTGAGAAAGATGACTGGAAAGGAAAAACTCAATGCATCATGGGAATCCCCCGGCAGCCTACACCTATTGCAGCATAACTAAGGGAGGATTCAGGGTCACCTGGTCCAGCCCTAACTATATGCTTTAGCAAAAAGGAAAGTTTGAAGCCTAATCTTGAAAGTAGAGATAGTGTCTGTCTCCTGAATCCAAACTGGAAGCTGGTTCCACAGAAGAGGGGCCTGAAAACTGAAGGCTCTGCCTCCCATTCTACTTTTAAATACTCTAGGAACAACAAGTAGGCCTGCAGAGCGAGAGCGAAGTGCTCTGATAGGGTGATATGGTACTACAAGGTCATTAGGATAAGATGTTTGTTGATTTTGGTGATTTGACCTCTCATCTGAAAAGTTCAGTCACTAATCTTGGTGTTAAACTTGATTCTGCGCTTACTTTTGAAGGTCATGTAAGTGGGGTGGTAAAATCAGCTTTTTATCACCTCAGACGCCTGTCGAAGGTCAAGCCTTTCCTTTCCAAACCCAATTTGGAAACTCTTATTCATGCTTTTATCACCTCACGTCTGGACTATTGTAATTCCCTTTTAATAGGGGTCGGGTCGGGCACCTTGTCACGCCTGCAGTTAGTGCAAAATGCGGCGGCGCGATTTTTAACCGGTAGTAGGAAATTCGATCACATCACTCCGGTTCTGGCTTCCTGGCATTGGCTTCCCATTGAATTTAGGGTTCGTTTTAAAGTCCTTTTATTGGTTTTTAAATCTTTAAATGGTCTGGCTCCTGTCTATTTATCTGATTTGCTGAAGCCACATGTTCCTCCTCGCTCGCTCCGTTCAGCTGAGCAGCTGCTGCTGTCGGTCCCTAAGTCGCGGGGGAGAGGAGACCGTGCCTTTTCAATTGCGGCTCCGATGCTCTGGAATAACCTTCCTCTCCAAATTAGACAAGCGTCATCAGTGCAGGTCTTTAAGTCCAGATTGAAAACCTATTTTTATTCCCTGGCTTTTAACTGTAGGAAACTGACACCTTCTTATTTATTTTATTGTATGTAATGATTTTATGGTATTTTTAATTTGGTTGTTGTTTTGATCTGTGTTGTTCAGCACTTTGGTCTGCCTGGTGTGTTCTTAAAGTGCTATACAAATAAACGATGATGATGATGATGATGATGATGATGATGATGATGATGATGATGATGATGATAAGATGGGGCCTGATTATTTAAGACCTTGTATGTGAGGAGCAGGATTTTGAATTCTGGATTTAACAGGAAGCCAAAACAGGAGAAATCTGCTCTCTCTTTCTAGTCCCTGTCAGGACTCTTGCTGCAGCATTTTGGATTAGCTGAAGGCTTTTCAGGGAGTTTTTAGGACTTCCTGATAATAATGAATTACAGTCGTCCAGCCTGGAAGTAATAAATGCATGAACTTAGTTTTTCAGCGTCACTCTGAGACAGGATATTTCTAACTTTAGAGATGTTGCACAAATGGAAGAAAGCAGTCTCACATATTTGTTTAATATGTGCGTTGAAGGACATGTCCTGGTCAAAACTTAGCTTCATGTGACTTAGTATAAGTGAATCCTGGTCATGGACAGATACCAGGTTACAGGTGTGTTGGACTTGTTGCAGAGCAGGGCTCACGTATCGTGTTGATGTTTGCAGGATGTGAAGTACGACACCAACATCGTCTGACTGCTGCGGACCGAACTCCATGCTGTCCTGAATCTTCAGCTTCTTTTTAACTGCTTAATGGAATCTTTAAGAATCAGTTCCACCTGTTCAGGTCATGATCCTGGGTCTTTTGACCCAGCGTTTAAAGTTTTAGCTTATTTTGATGTTTATAGTTTATGTTTAAGTCCTTTAGGAATTCCAAGTTCATTTCTACTTTGCCTAAGTTGCCGTTATAGTTAATTGTTTTTTCGATTCCCCTTGTGTCCTTTACCCCTGTGTTTATGTTCGCCCTTTATGTGTTTCATGCCTGCGCGTCTTATGGTGTCAGGTTCGTGTTGTCATGTCTGCGTTCCATGCTGTTTCCCTTCCTAATTGCAGTGTGTCTAGTTTTGCTTCCCCTTGTCACCTCTGGTCTGATTTGTCCCACCTGTTCCCCATCCTCACACATCTTTCTGTGTACTTAAGTCCTCCTTTGTTCAGTGTCAGGTTGTCTGTTGTCTTTTGCGTCATGTCTCCCTGTTTCAGGTATCTTTGTATCCACGACAAGTTTCATGTTTATGCTTTTTCATGTGTATTTTTAGCTTCCCCAGTTTACATTATTGTTTATTCTCATCTTAGTTTGCCTTATGCATTACTTTGTATTTCTCCATCAGTCATATTAAACTGCTCACTTTTTGTTAATTCAAGTTTGGTCCCACGTTCCTTTGTGTCTGGTTCCACTGTTCACTATACATACAGTCTGCTTCTGCATACTGTGACAGTTCAGGTCCTTTACAGATGACCAGTCAGCACACAGTACAAAACCACAGCAGTTAATATAGCTTAGTCTGATTAATTTGTAATTTTATTGTAGTGAATAAAATGTTTAGTTTTTATTGTGTTGTACTACAATATAATACTTAATTAACAATTTAATGCTAATATCGCTAATGTATAAGTGTAAAGACGTGAGTTGCAGATTGTTAACGCCACCCTGACTGTTGCTGAACCTGTTGGCTCCTCAGAGAATCACTGAAAGGCCCATTCAGTCCTCCCAGTTTAGGGTTAGGGTTAATTTACCTGCCACTCTGACAATAAAACAACTCTGAAGACTTTATTTACAAAATGTAAATAAAGGAGCTGGTTACAGATCAGAGTTATACTGATCTGTGAACAGTGATGGGAATAACGGCGTTACAAGTAACGGCGTTACTTTTTTCAGTGATGAGTAATCTAACTAATTACTATTCCTATCGCTACAACACCGTTACAGTTACTAACAAGAAAATGCGGCGCAGTCCGTTACTATTTGTCAACAAACAGATGGTTGAAGCTGTGTTCAGCTTACCGCATCTTATATCAGCTGCACGGAAGTAGCTGTAAGTAATCTGGACGCTACAGCTTTAAGCAGCTGCGCGCTCCTGCGGACGGTAATCACTTTCTGCCCGACGACCACTTTCTGGCACAACACCTGGAGCTCAGGGGGCAAAACAATCACATGAGTGCTGCTGTTTGACTGAGGAAGAATAAAGTAGTCGTGGTAAGACAATCACATGACCACTTAAAGACAAAGCAACAAGGTGACATATACCATTTTTTAAATTGCGTTGATAGGTCACGTAAAACCAGAGTCAGGATAAACAATATATACGCGTGTTTTTCCCTCAATAGTTTCATGTTTACTCTCTAAGGACAGCGCAGCGAGCGCCAGAGATGGGCAGTAACGCGTTACTTTAATCTGATTACTTTTTTCCAGTAACGAGTAAAGTAAGGGATTACTATTGCAAAAACGGTAATTAGATTACCGTTACTTTCCCGTAGGAACGCTGCGTTACTGCGTTACTAAAACCGTGATTTTTTTTGCGAGAATGTCTCATGACAGTGACGTAAGCGAGTGCGACGTTGGTGACAACAGCTGTGTGCAGATCAACAGTGGATCACATATCGAGTGCAGAGAGAGTATGAGCGTGCAGCGTTTAAAGCGTGGAAGTACTGACCTTACTTTGAGTTTGATTCCATAAAAAGTGACAAAAACATTAGTGTCCGCTGTGCGTGGGAAGAAAACTTCTTTTTACAGCGAAAAAACCCCTAAACTTCCAACAAGCACCGAGTAGCTACGACGTAATGAGAAACTCACAGAGAAACTCACGGATTCTTCCACTGACCGCGGCACACCTGCACCAGGGTAAACCTCCGCCTACCCCACTCCTGCTTTACAGGTGAAAATAGAGCAACAGGACCGCTGAGTCTTTGACTTTATTTATTTTCTGCTGTGTTTTACTTGCATCTATTTGAAAGACTGAGTGTAAACACAAAAAATATTTTATTTTATGTGCTGGAATGTGCAGAAAATAGGTTTAAATGTTAAACTAATTTCTTCCAGTCAGAGAATGTTGCATATAATTAAATTTTTGCTTGATGCATAAAGTTAAAAGATTAAAACTAATAAAACAAGTTAAAAAAGAGACTTTTCCATTTGATTACATTTTGTATGATGGATTATGTAGAAAAAGTAGAATTGGGCTGAAAGATCTATCGCTTTATCACCTCTTCAGGTTGTAAATTGTGTTTTTAAAAAGTAACTAAGTAACTAAGTAATTAATTACTTTTGAAAATAAGTAATCAGTAAAGTAATGGGATTACTTTTTGGGGGGAAGTAATCAGTAATTAGTTACTGATTACTTCTTTCAAGTAACTTAACCAACACTGGCGAGCGCTCTCCGCTTATGAGCAAAAAATAAAAAAACAAAACAAAAACAGCCCGTTGGTGTTGGTGGAAAAATGCACCATGTCGACCAATCAAAAAATGATATGGCAACATGACATTTGGTTGTTTAGGAAGAGGCGGAAGATTTAGGAGTGACAGCGAGAGAGAGAGAGCAGAAAAAGAGAGAGCGAGACCGAGTTTTGAGATGTGAGAGATTTGTGACGTTTAGCGTGTTTGCAGTGTGTAGTTAATGTGTTGTCTTGTGTAGTTAGTGTGTAGTGTTGTGGATAGTTTTGTGTTGTGTGTCAGAACAATGAGGCGACTGCTGTCTCCAGGTAGAAACAGGAGTGATACACCTGCTGCTGTCAGACCTGCAGGTATCAGGCTGTGATGTTCTCCTTTATAGTGGACAGAAATTATTGGAGTGGCACAAATAATTTGTGTGGCATCTTACTGAATGAAGAACAGCTGATTGTTCTGTAAATAGTCTGAAAAGGTTATAAAAAGGGTAAAAGGTAAATGGCTGCAAATAACTATGTTTGCAAAACTTGTGCATAGGATTTTAAAATTGACAATTTATATTTGCATTTAAAGTTATGAAATATGATTCATTAAACATGTTTGTGGTTGTTACAGTAAAAAATATCACTTTCTACTCTGATTTTATGTTTTTTGTCTGATTTTAGATCAATTGTATTAATACAGTAGTCAAAATGAAAACACAACTGTAAATTCAGACACGTGAGGTTGTGCTGAAAAGGACGATACCAAACAAGGCAAAGTAAATAGTTTTTAAAGGTGAAATGTGGAGGACAGGAGAACACGCACTACATGTACACAGAGGGAAACGAGGAAACTGCACACAGGAAGGAGACATGGCTGAACCTAATCAACATGACGAGATAGGGAGGACTCGAAAGTGAATACAGCGACATAAGACATGGACCTTCACAATAAAACAGGAAACTTAACACACATGCAAAGACACAGACTCAGAGACACGGACTTTACAGAGACTGACTGAATTGGAACAGAGGGAACCAAAACCAAGGAACTAGAAATCTTAGCAGAAGACATAACCAGAATAAACTGAAACATATGATAATATTGTTACGATTCGGTGTTGTCAGTGTTTTGCTTTAGGCGTGACGGTTGTGTTTCCTGCTTTACTTTGAAAGTCTGTCTTATCTCAGTGTGTTCAGTTTACGCTTCCTTGTCTCGTCAGTTCTGATTTGCCCCAGCTGTGTTTCCCTCCTGTGGTCCATTCCCTGATTGCTCCCTCTGTGTATTTAAGCCTTGTGTTTCAGTTTGTCATGGTCGCGATCTTCCCCCCCGGTTGTAAATAGTTTGGTGCTTTGATGTAAATAAATGTCTTATTTTGTTTTGATGTAAATAGTTGTCGATACTTTCGTTTTGGGATTTTTTTCTTTGTGGAGACCTGGGGCCTGTTCTTCGTACCGCGCTAAGTGAGTTAGCTGGATGAGATTGTTGACGATTTCGCGTGATCCTGGATCGTTCGGTTCCCCGAAGCTCATCCGGGACTTGCTGTCATAGCAACAGAGCCGTAAGCGTAAACCTGCTGGGGAGCAGGTTTACTTTATGTAAACAGGATTAGATCGCGGCCACGCAGGTATGTCCGCGTCATTCATACGAAAGCAACAGCGATATTCCACCACTGTTTCACCATAAATAAATAACATCACTGTAACCAAAGATAATGCAGCACTTGATCCTTTTATTGATGTCACACAGATACATACAGGTCATTTCCTAAAAAAGGGAAATGTACTATTAACATTCTATTACATGTATGTGATTATTACAGATGTAATTCATATTTCAGAGTAGTAATTGTAAATTACTTCGTGTAATCAAGATGAGAGACCACGGCTATAAAAGTGAAGGTGGATTTGGGAAGCCTGTCGCAGCCATGTCCTGTCCGTATACGCGAGCCACCCATTGCGGAAGGTGCAAGATTGATAAGGAGAGTCCTCAGAATTCAGCGTATATTGCGGGACAGACAGGATCCTTTAGCTCAGCGCGACAGTGTGCTCATAGAGAGATATCGATTTTCCCGTGAGGGTATTATTCACTTAACCAACTTGTTGACGAGGGGGTGCAGGACCACCACCTGTCTTTTTTTTTGCTCTGCCCTTTTCTTGGTTGCTGTTATGAACAAACAAACAGATTATTCCAGGGTCTCTTTCCAAGAGACTAAAAGCAATATAAGTGATAAATATTACCATTCTGTAGAATATTCTTATATTTCACTTTTACTTGTTCCCATGTTCTAGTGGGTCCTGTTGTGGCTCTAATGTGAAAGGGGATATAATATAACATATTATAATATAATATAATGTAATATAATATTGGATAATATGGTGTGATATGATAAATCTACCCTACCGCCTACTGGTGTTGGCCAGAGGGGCCGATGGCGCAATATGGCAGCCTGGCTTCTGTCAGTCTGCCCCAGGGCAGCTGTGGCTACAACCGTAGCTGCCTCCACCAGTGTGTGAATGTGAGAGTGAATGAATAGTGGCATTGTAAAGTGCTTTGGGTGCCTTGAAAAGCGCTATATAAATCCACTCCATTATTATTGTTATTATTGAATTACTTACGAGTTTGATTTGTCAGCAACTTCCTGCCAGCCCTCTCTCCTTGCTTTTGCAGCCTTTGCAGTGTTCCCTTGTGTTTTAATTAAACTCTGAAACTCCTGAAATCCCTCAATCAAGAGTTCTTGCTCTGCTGCCGACAAATACCGAGCGCGCTCCTTCGACATTTTCGCCGACCAATCAAAGGGTTGCCGATCAATGTTTCTACTATCGATGCGTAGCCCCTGTTGGGCCACCCAGTGATCTCACATTACTTCATCCAGCTATACTAATCGTCAACAACAGGTGTGTTCGGGGAACCGGAATAGCGAGCTCAGAGTTAGCGCGATGATTTGGTCTTGGATGTTTCATTTGATCTTGGATGTAGTAAGCGACGTACGAAGCACAGGGCCCTGTAGTAGTTTTGTTTGTTTTGTTTTTTTCCCTTATTTTTATTTTTTCTGTGTTGCATGCCGGTTGCCTAGGCCGGGGTGTAACAATATTAATTAACACAGAGTCTTGTTTTGTGTTAATTAACACAAAACAAGACTCGGGACCATGGCACAAAGTTTAAAAGAAACCAAAAATCTCTGTGTGGCTGATCCAATGCTTAGAGTTTATTTGTATTCAGACACACATCAGGGACTTTAATTTGAGAGAAATGAGAACCACAGTATGTGATTTTTGTTTTTCATTGTTCAAAGGGTTCTGTCTGTCATAGTCATTTTATTTGTTTGCACGGCGTTAAAAATGTTGTTCCTGTTAATGGCTGTCAGATTACCAATCTGATGTTTTAAAGATGAGATCTACCATTCATCTTTAAAAAAGGAGTTTAAAAAGATGGGCTTTGGGAAGAGGTGTGTGTTTGGCAACCGTTGTGTAAATAGCACTGAAGACTTCAACAATTTATTTTGTATTTTTTTACATAAAAGGGAGCCTACATTTTAAAAACGCCCAAAATAAATTTGGGTTTTCAAAGGAGAAATAATTGTTTTTGAATGATTTTAAATACAGATGTACAGTTTCAAATCAGAATTACAGTCAAAGTAAGACTAAAGCATTTCTTTACGTTGGTGTGAGGGACCAAGCAGCCAAAGCAAAGAGGACACAGGCAAAAAAATATCTTCAAAAAGGGTTTTCTTTATTTTAACCTTCAAAAAGTCCAAAATTAACAAAATTCAAAAACATACTTATGTAACGGAGCGGAAAGGCTGATTTATTTCCAAGATGTTTTGTGTTTTTAAAAGGAAGGAGACCTTCCTAAAAACGGGCAGAGCAGTGGAGCCGCCAAGGGAAACACACAATTTAAACTGTAAGATTAAAAATATAATTTATTATATTTAAATAGTTAAAAATGTAAGATAAATTAAAACAACCTTGGCCAAGGGGTAACACAATAAAAAGCAATAAAACACAACATTAACAGTCCAGTGGCATCCGCCACGATATAAAAGTCCAAACGGTGCAGAAACCAACAGGATTGTCGCCGTCCTGTCGGCCTCTTCATTCTGATGCCAACTAGAAAAAGGAGAGAGGGCCAGCGGCAGTCACCATTCTTAAATTCCACTGGAGGTTCGTCTTAGACGGGATGAATCGGGACTTACCCCAGATGGGCAGAGCTCCTAACTCCGCCCACCACTGTGTTGTGCTTCACACGCGTAGCCATAGACTCGCCGTCCCGGGGACATAAGGCGCCATCCCGCTGCCTCTCTATCCCCTGCCGTGGGCCTCTCTCGGCGAGGAGCTACCTCCCGTCAACACCAGCACAGACCTCTCCGCTCAGCTCCGATCACTCCCTCCAGTGCGCGGTCGTCCGCGATCTCTGGTCTCGTTCTCCTTTGCCGCACGCCTTGGCCAGCTGCCTATAGCCGGGCCTCTGTGCCGCTCTGCGCGGCCGTCGCCCACACCGGTTACCATGTCATGTCTCTCCTCCTTTCAAGCCTTCTCTCAAGCTTTTTCTCCCCCCTTTGCTCTATGGTCTGCCAGGCCCTCTTATTGGCCTCTCTGGGATCTCTCGCAGGTGTGATCAGTTTACTATCAGGTAGGGGCGGAGTCTTTACAGGACAGGTGTTCAATTTAAATAAGATAAAAACATGCAATAAAGCTCATACAAACAAACCCAATATACAATATTAAAATATCAAAACAGATAAAACATTGCAAAACATGCACAATAAAACCCTAAATAACTTGTCCCATTTCCACCCCGTGACATCCCCCCACACTGAAAGATTAGCAGTCCCTGCTAAAAACCCAGCTTCCAGTCATGAAGCTTTCTTTGAGTCCGGTTCCGTCTTCGATCCCCAAGCAAAAATATAACAAAGTGCACCATTCAGTCCAAGGCCACAAACGAGCAATCACTCTCACGTCCTCGTAGCATAGCTACCCGGAAGCCATAAGGTCCTACACTGCACCCGGCTGCTACCGTGGGGATACTTCCAGGCCTAACCTGGATCTCGTGCTTAATCCCAAGCACTGCTGCCTAGCAGCAAATCATTACCCCACCTCCCGCAAGCCTGCAGCTGACCTCCCATGACAACCTGGGTTGGACGTTCTTCATTCACTCTTTGTGTGGCCAACACTCATACTTGTGCACACTGTCCATACTCATTTGCTCAGGGGACATACGACCTAAAACACACATCATTGGGGCACTAATATACACATACATCATATATTTGCATTTCCCCTGACTAACCCAACTGCTCTGGCTCCGTATCCTGTCGACAACGCCATTTATGTAACGGAGCGGAAAGGCTGATTTTATTTCCACAGTGTCGTTTTGTGTTTTTAAAAGGAAGGAGACCTTCCTAAAAACGGGCAGAGCAGTGGAGCCGCCAAGGGAAACACACAATTTAAACTGTAAGATTAAAAATATAATTTATTATATTTAAATAGTTAAAAATGTAAGATAAATTAAAACAACCTTGGCCAAGGGGTAACACAATAAAAAGCAATAAAACACAACATTAACAGTCCAGTGGCATCCGCCACGATATAAAAGTCCAAACGGTGCAGAAACCAACAGGATTGTCGCCGTCCTGTCGGCCTCTTCATTCTGATGCCAACTAGAAAAAGGAGAGAGGGCCAGCGGCAGTCACCATTCTTAAATTCCACTGGAGGTTCGTCTTAGACGGGATGAATCGGGACTTACCCCAGATGGGCAGAGCTCCTAACTCCGCCCACCACTGTGTTGTGCTTCACACGCGTAGCCATAGACTCGCCGTCCCGGGGACATAAGGCGCCATCCCGCTGCCTCTCTATCCCCTGCCGTGGGCCTCTCTCGGCGAGGAGCTACCTCCCGTCAACACCAGCACAGACCTCTCCGCTCAGCTCCGATCACTCCCTCCAGTGCGCGGTCGTCCGCGATCTCTGGTCTCGTTCTCCTTTGCCGCACGCCTTGGCCAGCTGCCTATAGCCGGGCCTCTGTGCCGCTCTGCGCGGCCGTCGCCCACACCGGTTACCATGTCATGTCTCTCCTCCTTTCAAGCCTTCTCTCAAGCTTTTTCTCCCCCCTTTGCTCTATGGTCTGCCAGGCCCTCTTATTGGCCTCTCTGGGATCTCTCGCAGGTGTGATCAGTTTACTATCAGGTAGGGGCGGAGTCTTTACAGGACAGGTGTTCAATTTAAATAAGATAAAAACATGCAATAAAGCTCATACAAACAAACCCAATATACAATATTAAAATATCAAAACAGATAAAACATTGCAAAACATGCACAATAAAACCCTAAATAACTTGTCCCGTTTCCACCCCGTGACACTTAGCAGGCCCATAAAAGAGGTCAACTAAATATAACTCCACAAAAAGTAATTTCCAGAAACTTAAACAAAACAAAGTGAGACACGACTCACAAACTGACCTAATTACAAAGACACATGCGGGTAGCTTTCATAATGATTTGGCCAAACCATTTACACACAATTGGGGGGGTGGAAACAAAAACACACTAATATTAACTAAGCACAGAATAGCCTAACTAAACCTAAAACACCCCTGCTCCTGGTAAGCCCATGGTTGGTCCTGCTGAGCAGGCATTTTGTTCCCAGTCCTCAGCCACGCCTTTTGCCGAGACAGGAAACAGCCACCGCCCAAACCCAGGTAACTCAAAGAAAGAGAAACATAATTAATATAACAAAACATTTTAGAAAAACCACACAATGTTACTATGTGCGCGCCTCATAATACCAGTGTTAGGTTTAACCAAATGATTAATGAAGAAAACTGCAAAGCAAACTAATAAAGTAAAAAATGGACTAATTTACCCCTGTGTGCTGATGCCATCACAGTTGGTTCAAAGTAACATTTTTTTCCACAGTATTTCTATGACATTATGGCTGCATCACACACACTAACGAAAATGAAAATCACCTGAGAATGACAGATATGACATTTGCCTTGAGCACATCTTGGGTTAGGTGCCATCAGGTGATCACTCCAAGTTTCTCTGAAGTCTGATTAATCCTGTAGGAGGAACAGCAGTTCTTCAATTCAATTCAATTCAATTCTTTATTTATTTGTCACATGTAGTTATAACTAGTACAACACACAGTGAAATGTTTTTTCCGGCTAAAAAGTACTCCCCCCCCGACTGTGCATCTTACTAAACTTATAATAAAAAAATATCTATATAAAAGTATAAAAATGTATAATATCGTGCAAAATATTACGCTGTAATAGTTAAGAGCTATAGTGTATGTATTTACATAAATACAGATGTATATGATAAAATACAAATAAAAATAAGGATAAAACTCAAAGGAAAATTATATACTGTGTATGGAATTGTCCATCATGTTGTCCGATTTGTGTTTTGGTTGAGGAGTCTCACTGTTTGTGGGTAAAAACTCCTCCTGAACCTTTCAGTTCTTGTTTTCAGGCTACAGAGGCGTTTCCCTGACCTCAGTGGCCTGAACAGTTTGTAAGCGGGATGGCTGGAGTCGTTAGTGATCCTGATGGCCCGGGATCTGCACCTTTCAGCGTAGATGTCCTGCAGTGCTGGTAAAGATGTTCCCATAGTGCGTTCAGCTGTGCACACGACCCTCTGCAGGGCTTTCTGTTGCTGTACTGTGCAGTTCCCGTACCACACCGTGATGTTATTACACAGGATGCTCTCAATGACCCCGGTGTAGAATCTCCTCTGGATGTTCTTGGAGATCTTAAACCTCTTTAAACGCCTCAGATGATAGAGGCGCTGTCTGCCTTTGCTGATGAGGAAGTCCGTATGTGTGTTCCAATTAAGGTCCTCGTTGATATAAACACCGAGGTATTTAAAATTAGAGACTTTCTCCACAGGGTTTCCATTGATCTGAATTGGGGTGTGAGTTTTCTCGCCTCTCTGTCTCCTAAAATCAATCACCATCTCCTTTGTTTTGCTGATATTCATGGAGAGGTGGTTTGCCACACACCACTTTGCTAATCCGTCCACTTCGCTTCGGTAGGCCCTCTCATCATTCCCGGAGATGAGTCCTACCACCACTGTGTCGTCAGCGAACTTCACAATGGAGTTAGTGGGGTATCTGGCCGTGCAGTCCGCGGTGTAGAGGGAATAAAGAAGAGGGCTAAGCACACATCCCTGGGGGGCCCCTATGTTCAGTGAAAGGGTATGAGAGTACACATCCCCTACTCTCACCGACTGTGGTCTCGCAGTCAAAAAGCTGTGAATCCACCTGCACAAGGATGTGCTGAATCCCAGATTCCGGAGCTTATCCGTAAGGATGTGGGGCACTATGGTGTTGAACGCTGAGCTGTAGTCTATAAACAGCATTCTCACATAGTTCCCACGTCCCTCATCTAGATGGCTCAGTGTGGTGTGCAGGACCTGTGCTACAGCATCTCCAGTGGATCTATTTGTCCGGTATGCAAACTGCAGTGAGTCCAAGTCGGGAGGGAGGAAAGAACTAATAAAGGGTTTCATGAGCCTCTCAAAACATTTCATCACTACAGATGTTAGGGCCACTGGGCGATAATCATTTAGGCTGGCTGGGCGGGTGTTCTTAGGGATCGGAACAATCACTGATGTTTTAAAGCAGGTGGGGACTACCTGCTGGGCCAGGGAGGCATTGAAGATGTTAGTGAAAACTGTAGTTAGCTGATCTGCACATACTCTTAGCACACGTCCCGGTATGCTATCTGGTCCCGCTGCCTTCCTGCAGTTGGTTGCCCTCAGAGCTCTCCTCACGTCATGCTCAGAGAGTATCAGTGGTGCTGGTTCAGCAGCGGGGGCGGGTGCAGGGCTCTGAGATTGAAACTGAGGCGCCTCAAAACGCGCAAAAAAAGCATTGAGTTCGTCAGCTAACTCCGATTTCGTACATCTCACAGTGCTGGGTTTATAATCTGTGATTGTTCGTAGCCCGTCCCATATACGTCGGAAGTCGCCATATTGGAAATGCGACTCCACCTTGTCCTTGTAACGCCTTTTAGCCGCTTTCACAGTCTTCCTTAAACCATAAGAAGCTGCTTTATAGTTGGTCATATCGCCCGATGTGAGCCCCATATTGTAGGCCGTGGTCCGTGCTTTGAGAGCTCTCCTGACAGTAGAGTCAACCCAAGGTTTTTGATTGGGAAAGGTCCGAATTGTAGTCGAGGGGGTGATGGTATCCACTAGCATTCCAATGAAGCTAATTGCTGTGTCCGCAAACTCGTCAATGTTTGCGGAAGTATCCTGGAATACTTGTGAATTCTGGACGGACAGATAGACTGTCCACCCACCAGGTGACCTAATAGCCGGCAGAATCCAGTTTAAAATAAAATTTATCTGTCTTTGTTTAAGCCAGTGGTTCCCAAAGTGCGGGGCACGCCCCATTGCAGGGAGGGAATATTTAAAAAAGGAACGCTTGGACGATGCGAGCATCATGGACAGGTTTTTCACGGGACTCCCGCACAAACGCAAAGCAGAAGATGAAGCATCGCCAAATATGCTTCCAAACCAACTTCCTTCCAAAGTGTTGGAAAGGCTGTCGCCTGTGTGTGACAGCCCCCTTGTGGCGAGAGAGCGCAGTTGCAGTATTGATCACATGGTCCAGAGCACTGAGGCTAAGCTAACACTTAGCAAGAGGCACTTTAGCAAGCCCAGGTGTCCACTGGGCACGGTGTGTGGGGCACGGTACCACACACACACACCCCCACCTACAAGTTCTTGTACATCATTCCTGTAAGACAGTGGTTGCATTACTGTGCTGTTGTGTTGAAGAATGATGGAATGAAGGAATGACCTTATTTGTGCATCCGACACCCCAAGGTGAGCACCACTGCTACTCAACCAACGCCTATACAGCCCTGGCTGAAACCCAAATTAAGACAAAGACTAGAAAATATGGTGAAGCATATCTTGCCTTTGGCTTCACCTGCACAACAGTGGGTAATGAGGCCACAGTGTGTTGTCTGTCTTAAAGTGCTAGATTGTGACAGTTTAAAGCCTAACAAGCTGAGACGCCACTTAAGACAAAACATCCAGCGCACAAAGACAAGTCAGTGGACTTTTCCAGACAAAAACTTCTAAATTGTCGTGCTCAGCAGTGTCTCTTTACTAAAGCTGCATCTGTGCCGGTGTTCTGACAAAACACCCTACCTATCAAGCTGTCCTACTTGTTAAGATAAGATAAGATAAGATAACCTTTATTAGTCCCACGTGGGAAATTTGTTTTGTCACAGCAGGAAGTGGACAGTGCAAAAGTTATATAGCAAAAATTAGAATACAATGCGAATAATATACTGTGAAACAACTGTACAGAATAGAATAAAATAAAATACTATATACAGTAGAATAAAATAGAATATAATATACGATAGGATAAAAATAGAATACAAATTCTATATACAACTGAGTAAAAAATATACAACTTGTTGTTACTGCGCATGTTAATAGTACACGCCTATTATTTGATCCTATGCCGACCTTGTGCATGCGAAAAAACGTTAGTATTATATGTTTTGCTTCTTTATTACAGTTGATACTTGTCTTTCTTTAGCTGTTGTCACATGCGTTTTGTGTAAAAAAATACTCCAATACTCCAACCTGCCCCTCCCTTCCTTCCCTCCCCATCTCCAGCTGCCTCCCTCTTCCCGCTCCACCACAACCACCCACACATGCAGGGCCTTGGAGTAGGGGTATGTCACCAGGGTGCAGAGGAGGCTACCCCCCCCTCTGTCCCCTTCTGGCTGCCTCTGCCTCAATTTTATCCCACAACTTAGACATTCACATTATTCACACTCTCATTACACATACATATAGGATCTTGGGGATGGGCACAATCACAGAGTCCAAAGTACCATCAGGGTGTACACCCCACCCCTGGCGTCGTTGCCCACCTCTCAATGTTAAATACACGTAGACATTGAGGGCTAGCAGGAGGGACCATGCGCTTACCTGCTGCTCTCTGGCAGGTAGCTCCATGCCCTCCTGGGTTTTAATTGCACCTTAGAACACACATGCATCAACACTACAATGAGCGGGTGGAGGGAGGTTCGGAGTCTTCTCTCACCCCCGTTCTCTGCGACCTGCTGGAGCGGGGGGGCTAGGAGGAGGAGTTGGCCGTCCGACTGCGGTCTGGAGTGTGGGGCCTCCCTGCTGCTGCGGAGTCGGGGCGGTCTGCCTCCCCCCACCGCAGGGAAAAGGGTAACACCACCTGGGTCTGGGTGCAGTTCCCCCTCCAGGGGCAAGGGTACCTAGACCCGGTTTGTAGAGTACGCTTGGGGAGTGTGATCGTGTGTACAGCGTCTCTTTATGTCTGTCTCCACGTTGGTTGAGTGTGGAGTAAGTGCATATGAGAGCATGAGGGTGGGAATGGATGTTTGTATCTGTGTGTGCCTGTATGTCTGTGTCTATATGTCAGGTTGGGTGTCAGGCGCCACCTCTCTGGGGACATCTCAGGCCCTCCAAGGTTTGGAGGCCTATCTCCACCCACCACCACTTCCCCTGCCAGTGGCGGACTCCCTCAGGTGTTGGTGCGTTGGTGGTTCTTTGTGTCCGGGGATGGGCGTCCAGGTACACACCGGCTCACTCCTTGGCGGCCGCTTATCGGGGCCTGGAGCCTGGGGCTCGCTCGGGCCATTTCGGAGGTGGGGTGCCCCCGGCCTCTCGGCCTGGGGCTCGGTCACTCAGGCGCGGCTGGCTGCCGGCGGAGCTCACGGGCGCGTCACTGCAACTCCCCCTGGCTTCTGCTCCGCGGCTGCTGAGTGAGCCCTCATCTGGGACTCTCCTCAGCTCTTTCTGGGACAGTGGCGCGGCTGCCCCTCTGTTGGTCTTCCTTGGTCTCTTGTGTTCTGGGGGCCTCTGGATGTCTGGAGTTTTGATCTCCTCCATACCTGCTTCATACCCTGGAGGATGGGGCTGTGGCCCCCCCCACACCCTCTAGCAGATCATTACATGAAGGAACCTTTTAAAAACAAGCGCGTCCATGCTCACAGGTGTACACACGGGTGATCACACCCACAAACTACACCCTTTTTGGCTCCTACCTCAAAGCACACTGTGTTCTGTTGATCTTATGTGCTGCACAATAATGTTTAACATTTAGTATTTACTGTCATATTCCCATATATCATTGTGATGTTGTTTATTCTATTACTCTTGTTCTCTTCTGCTTGCTTTCTTTTTTCTTTCTCAGCAGGTGATCCAGGTGATCGATATATGCATTTTTTTTTCTCTGCCCGTTCTGTTGGTTTTTGTTTTTTGCCCTTCTCCCCCGTCCCTCTTCTCAGCTGTTTCTCTTTCCCTCTTTCCTCTCTTCACAAACAGAATTCTTTAAACACTTACCGGGACTTCAACAGCAACTTCATAAGGATACGTAGCTTCTCTTCCATACATTAAACAGAATGTAGTGTATTTGGTTGTGGTGTGGACCTTAGACCTCAAAGAAAAAAGTGTAGCATTGTTAATAGGAAAATTGTACTTAGTAGTCAGTATAATCTTTTTAATGATATAAGTTTGCATATGGTAGAATGCTGCATGTAATCATTTGTGTGTAGAAGTATATAGTTGGTGGCATATTGAAAGAATGTCTCATCCTCTGTAACATTCTAGGGTGTTCATCCCCACATCCTAGGAGCATGAGAGAGGTCGTACCTTGTCTTATTGTTTTACGGTAGGATTAACGTAGCTAAAAAGAAAAAAAAAAAAAAAAAAGGATTAACGTAGCTATGTCAGTTTTAGTTTAAGTGCTTTTTTAGATATAGATGAACTGTTGGACTCTCCAGACCAGCAGGTTAAGGGAAGTCGTTTATGGGGCCACACTCTGACCACACACACACACACACGCGCACGCGCACACACACACACACACACACACACACGTAAGGAACAAACGCTCACTGAAGTATAAATAAGGACTGGGGCAGTTTCTCAGCGCGAGTCTCAGTCTGGAGGCTGCCCTTGCTAGCAAGAAGTTCTGTGTGTTTCTCTTCTCTGAGTCTTTACTGAAGAAGTGTTTTAGAATATATTTCTTGACAAGCATCCAGATACATCCCAGTCATTCTGTTGACTGTTGACTCATTTTCTCAGGGCTCCACATATAGACATATAAAAAACAAACACAATGGTGACAGTGTTTTTAAAACCTATTGAAATGTTACATACAAATAAAGCAAACCTTTTTATGTCGTCATTTGTCTGAGGGTGATACGCTGCTGTGACAGCCCGATCTTTTTTCATTAAGCTGCAAAGTCTTGAGTTAAGCATCAAAGAAAAAAGAAAATAGTTTCTCAAACACAATCACACAAAACCTTTGGCCTGGCAGCTACGTGGTACACTGTGGCCAGTGATTTACCTTTAGGTGTGGAAAAGTAAACTTAACACTTACCTCGTTAACAAATTCTCTTCCTTGGTCGGATAAAGTTATTTTTGGGAGCCATGTCTATATATGATTGTGCACAACTGATGAGCTACCTCAGCAGCACTTTTGGTTTTTAATGGAAAAGCCACAACCTCAAATTAGCTGCCAGACATGTGACACCTGTCAATGATAAAAGAATCACATTTTTATAATGTACATTATAACATTACAATTTCCTACTAAAATGCTACTGATATTTACCTTAATACACTGCAGTGGTTGCACAGGAGCCAAAGGTTTTCCTATTTTTTTGGCACTGGTCACAACCTATTATATGTTCTTATTTATATTATCCAAAACTCTCAATTAATTAAACTACATAATTACAAATATTCTATAACAAAGACTCAATCTAGCTACAGTGTTATTTACTGCACATCATCCTGAAATCTGGGACAGGTCTTCAGGATAACTATGCATTCTTTTTGTGCATTGTTAACATGCTTTACATTTGTTTTATAAATGAAACTTTAAAAATACATACCCAATTCCCAAATTTCAACTGACATGCCATACCAGTAAAATCTGGAACACACTGCAGTTCGAGTCTTGAGTACACCAGTGTGTCCACCAGGACTTGAATGAAACTCCTGAAATAGTCCCATTGCTTCTTCTTGTTTTTTTCACTTTCCTGTTTCCAAACAAGAGCTCTCCATCTACATTTAAGAAATTTAAATTAATTATAACATGTATTTAACCAATAAGTACATCTAGTTAGTATTTATAATAAACTACTGACCATTCAGCCTGAATTTGGAGGCATATCTCCTAAGAGTTTGCCTCTGGGACTTCATATTCTGGTGGGTAGGACCCATCAAAAAGAAACGTAAGCAGTTCCTCATATTTGTTCTCCATAACTAAGAAGAAAATCGGACATTTTCAAAATGGCTTTGGGATCCATTATGTAAGACGCAGCGCACATGCAGTGAATAAAACCACCAATGTCAAGGTTCTTATGAATTAAACAACGTTATCACTCAATTAACAAGTACGTAGTGCAATATTACTTTCTTTGACATAACAACGAAACGTGGTGTCCACTAACTGCAGGAGGACTAAAATTAATTGACGAGGTTTACGCTGTACACCAGTTTACAGAAGTTTAGAAGTACTAAATCAAGACTTGAAATATGACTTCAATTGAGACTCCAAATTGGAGTTTGTTTTTTTTTTTTTGGATTTTAACACAGTATTTTATTAAATTAATTTAGTTTTTATTCTCCATTTGTTTCATCCTTTTTTTTTTCTTTTTTTTTTTGCCTGTCCCGTTTGGCTCTTTTGCATCAGAATTGTTGTCTAAAGGCAAAGAAAGATGCCCAACGGATTTACTTTACCAAATTGACCATCCCAGCCTTGCCATAATGGTCCATTTGATTCACCTTTTATTGTTTATTTTATTTTCACTTACTGAATACGAGACAGACTTGACTGGGGGAAAGAAGGGGAGAAAGAAAGAGGGAAAGAGAAACAGCTGAGAAGAGGGACGGGGGAGAAGGGCAAAAGACAAAAACCAACAGAATGAGCAGAAAAAGAAAAAAAAAGAAAAAAATGCATATATCAATCACCTGGATCACCTGCTGAGAAAGAGAAAAGAAAACAAGCAGAAGAGAACAAGAGTAATAGAATAAACAACATCACAATGATATATGGGAATATGACAGTAAATACTAAATGTTAAACATTATTGTGCAGCACATAAGATCAACAGAACACAGTGTGCTTTGAGGTAGGAGCCAAAAAGGGTGTAGTTTGTGGGTGTGATCACCCGTGTGTACACCTGTGAGCATGGACGCGCTTGTTTTTTGTTTTTTTTAAAAGGTTCCTTCATGTAATAATCTGCTAGAGGGTGTGGGGGGGGGGGCCACAGCCCCGTCCTCCAGGGCATGAAGCAGGTATGGAGGAGATCAAAACTCCAGACATCCAGAGGCCCCCAGAACACAAGAGACCAAGGAAGACCAACAGAGGGGCAGCCGCGCCACTGTCCCAGAAAGAGCTGAGGAGAGTCCCAGATGAGGGCTCACTCAGCAGCCGCGGAGCAGAAGCCAGGGGGAGTTGCAGTGACGCGCCCGTGAGCTCCGCCGGCAGCCAGCCGCGCCTGAGTGACCGAGCCCCAGGCCGAGAGGCCGGGGGCACCCCACCTCCGAAGTGGCCCGAGCGAGCCCCAGGCTCCAGGCCCCGATAAGCGGCCGCCAAGGAGTGAGCCGGTGTGTACCTGGACGCCCATCCCCGGACACAAAGAACCACCAACGCACCGATGTCTGAGGGAGTCCGCCACTGGCAGGGGAAGTGGTGGTAGGGGGAGATAGGCCTCCAAACCTTGGAGGGCCTGAGATGTCCCCAGAGAGGTGGCGTCTGATACCCAACCTGACATATAGACACAGACATACAGGCACACACAGATACAAACATCCATTCCCACCCTCATGCTCTCATATGCACTTACTCCACACTCAACCAACGTGGAGCAGGGACGTGCAGAGAGGTTTAAAGGGGCGGGTGCTCAAAGTTAAAAAGGGGCACATTGAGCCAGGCTGAATAACAACAACACACATTCATCAAGAATCTAATATGGGCAAAAAGGCAAAGCAAACATAGCCGATGCTTTACCTGATGGGTACAATGTTGCTGTTGAGGGGTTGCTGCTGATAGTGCTGGAGGGCAGGGCTGTGTTGATCTGAGACTGTAGACATTAAAAAGTCCACAGGAGAGATGGTAGCTGATTAAACAAGTGTCATGAGATAATAACAAAATGCAAAGATTGGTGACAGCGCTTGGAACCATAAGGCAACAAAAACTGTGAGAAATAATTTAGGCTCTGCCTGTGCCTATGGGGTTGAGGTCTGGAGACTGGCTAGGCGACTCCAGGACTTTCAAATGCTTCTTACGGAGCCACTCCTTTGTTTGCCCGGGCGGTGTGTTTTGGATCATTGTCATGTTGGAAGACCCAGCCTCGTTTCATCTTCAAAGTTCTCACTGATGGAAGGAGGTTTTGGCTCAAAATCTCACGATACATGGCCCCATTCATTCTGTCCTTAACACGGATCAGTCGTCCTGTCCCCTTGGCAGAAAAACAGCCCCATAGCATGATGTTTCCACCCCCATGCTTCACAGTAGGTATGGTGTTCTTGGGATGCAACTCAGTATTCTTCGTCCTCCAAACACGACGAGTTGAGTTTATACCAAAAAGTTCTACTTTGGTTTCATCTGACCACATGACATTCTCCCAATCCTCTGCTGTATCATCCATGTGCTCTCTGGCAAACTTCAGACGGGCCTGGACATGCACTGGCTTCAGCAGCGGAACACGTCTGGCACTGCGGGATTTGATTCCCTGCCGTTGTAGTGTGTTACTGATGGTGACCTTTGTTACTTTGGTCCCAGCTCTCTGCAGGTCATTCACCAGGTCCCCCCGTGTGGTTCTGGGATCTTTGCTCACCGTTCTCATGATCATTTTGACCCCACGGGATGAGATCTTGCGTGGAGCCCCAGATGGAGGGAGATTATCAGTGGTCTTGTATGTCTTCCATTTTCTGATGATTGCTCCCACAGTTGATTTTTTCACACCAAGCTGCTTGCCTATTGTAGATTCACTCTTCCCAGTCTGGTGCAGGTCTACAATACTTTTCCTGGTGTCCTTCGAAAGCTCTTTGGTCTTGGCCATGGCGGAGTTTGGAGTCTGACTGTTTGAGGCTGTGGACAGGTGTCTTTTATACAGATGATGAGTTCAAACAGGTGCCATTCATACAGGTAACGAGTGGGGGACAGAAAAGCTTCTTACAGAAGACGTTACAGGTCTGTGAGAGCCAGAGATTTTCCTTGTTTGAGGTGACCAAATACTTATTTTCCACCCTGATTTACGAATAAATTCTTTACAAATCCTACCATGTGGATTCATGGATTTTTTTCCACATTCTGTCTCTCACAGTTGAAGTGTACCTCTGGTGCAAATTACTGACCTCTGTCATCATTTTAAGTGGGGGAACTTGCACAATCGGTGGCTGACTAAATACTTTTTTGCCCCACTGTATATCACTCTCCACTTGCTGTCTATCTGAGAACAAGGCACAACTTGTTATTGCAATAAACTATAATCTAATTATCCACACCTAACAACTCCAGCACTTAATCTATAATAAAACGATGACAGAAAAATGTTATAGCCCTGCCTTTAGTAGCCTCACACAGCTCCTACTGTTTCCTCCTCATGTCCTTACCAGCCATGTCTGGACAATGTTATATCATGAGTAATAATTTAAAAAAAATCCATATACATAAAACACACACATGCACACACAGGGACATTTTAGACCTTCTTCAGAATACTGTATATACTATGGGCATCCTTACATTATTATTTATTACTAGCGCTACAATAATAAAGCAATGAGGAGGGGGAAGTAATAAATATGAAATAATGTATTTATGATGATTCCATTTGTTTCACTATCCACTCTGTGCAGGGCAAAGCTTATTACATCTTTAAACTGTAGAGATACAATAATTTTACTGCTGTAACATCCACATTTTGTCTTATTTAAAATATAAATCTAACATAATCTGCTTCTTAATGTATGTTCTTTAAAATACAGCGTGTGTTTTTAATATATTATAATTATAATTATTATTATGTGGACATGCATATTAGATCGTTTTTTAGTGAAATATAATCCCTCCAGAAAGGCAGGAAAAGCCCGGAAACTTACTTTAAAACTAAATATGTTCCCTAAAACGGTGACAGAGCTACAGACCCATGACAGCCTTACACAGGTAGCCAGCAGCTGTGACCAGCACTACCTGTGCAGTTAATAAAAGGACAGGTAATGTTTGTCGCGCTGTTGCACACACAGCACGCTCGTTTGTTTCAGTTTCAGTTTCTCCTGCAGCTCCGGACCGCTAAAAATGCGCGTGCTCTTTGTGAGCTCGTTCCCGGCTCGTAACCAGCGCGTTCTGCCGTCAAGGGCGATCATTGGTTAAATGTGGTCATGTGACTGATGCAAGCCAGATCCTTTTATTTAGCAAAACTGTGATTAATAGTTAAATATTATTGTTGAGGGGCACAGACAGGACTCCGCACGCGCACACACACATAAAAAAATAAATAATTTTTCTTAAAAAGTTGCCTCAACAAAAGGGCACTTTGGGCACCCATCAGGAAAGGGGCGGGTGCTCAAGCCCCTCTAGCCACCTCCCCCCCCCCCCCCCCCCCCCTCTGCACGTGCCTGACGTGGAGACAGACATAAAGAGACGCTGTACACACGATCACACTCCCCAAGCGTACTCTACAAACCGGGTCTAGGTGCCCCCGCCCCTGGAGGGGGGAACTGCACCCAGACCCAGGTGGTGTTACCCTTTTCCCTGCGGTGGGGGGAGGCAGACCGCCCCGACTCCGCAGCAGCAGGGAGGCCCCACACTCCAGACCGCAGTCGGACGGCCAACTCCTCCTCCTAGCCCCCCCGCTCCAGCAGGCCGCAGAGAACGGGGGTGAGAGAAGACTCCGAACCTCCCTCCACCCGCTCATTGTAGTGTTGATGCATGTTAAATGTAATCTTAATTAGAAAGCATGCATATCGATACTGGCTGCAGATTTAATATTTTCTGCTTAATTTCTAAATGCAAGACACATTTTACAGATAAAGTAAGTGACTAATTACTTTGTATTTATATCTTTATGTAAAGTTAGAAATGGTGTCATGGTTTGAATTTTTGAGGAAGAGGCATACGACTGAAAGTGCATAGTGGGTCAACACAAATGATTTTATTAAAACACATATATGTGGTGAAGATGGGCTCTGCAAAACATCAGGCTCCATCTCCCGCCTGACAATAGGTGGGTGTAATATTTATACTTATGATGACCGGTAACTCGCGTCACTAAAACAGAACAGTTCCTTTCTCAGTTCCTCCACCGCCTCCCAGATGCATCCTGTTATTACACTTTTCTAGACTTACACAACATTTGCAATCAGTTTACCCAGACAGGCTATGTGTCTGTGTTGTTAACCTCAGTGCATGACCTCACTCAACGTCATCTGTTACCAGGCAAACTTCAGTGCAGCAGGCTGCTGAATGCACACAGGCAACATGTAGTAAATTATACGGTAAGCATGTAGGCAACCTTTCAATAGCTGAACTTTGCTCCATTGATCGGCCAGACATCGCGCTGCCCGTAGCTTCAAACCATTAATTAACTTGACCGAGCTTCAACCCTTTAATTATGCAATATGTGTATAACATGATTACAGTTGCACCTGCAATGAAAGATTATTATGTGCTTATGCTAACACCTGAAATACAGACTTTAATATAACCTCACCAGTTTCAATAAATGTGTCAATGAAATGACAATAATGATAAATCATAAATGATGCAACAGTAATAATAAGGATTATGAATAGTAACATAGATTATGAATGTAAAATAATATTTCATCTCGACAATGGCAAGGAGACCTTTCAGTATAATGTGTTCACCTGTGAAAGTGTATCAAGAGTAAAAAGTGAGTATAATAAAAAGTGTTAATAATCAACAAAATGATAAGACTATCTTTGTGGCGTTTTGTGCTCAAAGCTTTATAATAGTATAATTCGTTTTAAACATTAGTTATTATTGTTAGTTTTGTCAGTTCATGTTCCACATGCATTATTTGCCTTTAATTGTTAATTAAAATGTGAACATTTCAGCTGTCCTCCATCACTCTCCCTAAGGAGTCAAGTTAGAGTGACTTTGTATCTTCTGCAAGAGAAACGCACAAGACAAAGTTAAAAAAAAAACTGTAGAGGAAAATATGGCAAAGTCTCAAGAATTACAAAAGGAAGCCTATGGCAGACGAGTCCAGAAGAAGTACAGAAACCTTGTGTACAATGGTGGAGCTGAAGTTCTTCTCCTGAACACGAGGAAACGTGGAAGGAAGGGAGGAAGACTTGATCCAGATTTTTCAGGTCCGTACACCATTCAGGACATCTCTGGCAAATGTGTTAGATTCAAAAACACTGAGGGAGCTACTTTAAAAATCAGTACAGTATTGACCATATTAAGCCGTACAGAAGAAGCCACCCTGCAAATGTCAGTGACAATGACAAATGCCCAACTCACAGTCAGCCAGTGAACAGGAGCACAAACCTGAAGATGCCCCCCTGCCATCCTACTGCTAACCCTCAGTGCCAGCAAAGGCCAGAGGATATCAGACCTTCATTATGCACCAAAAATGGCTGACAAGAGTTGTGCCTCCCACCAAGAGTTAAATTCAGTGCCAGGACCAGAAACGCTTGAACAAGAACTTCCCTTCCTGAAACAAAGCATATAAAATGAAGGTGGCATAGTGAACATCTCTTTTTGACCAGTTGGTCATTTGTTGCCAGTTCCAACTTGATTCACTTGAAACATGACTTTGTTTGCATGTTTGCTGTTGAAAATGCATTGTGTTGTCTTCTCTTGACCTGTTGGACAGTTTCTGTCTGGTTTACAATGTGGACATGTCTGATCATTTCCTCCCACCTAGGCCTCTGTATATATGCTGTCTTCAACTCATATTGGATGTAATACAACATTCAGGGAGCTTGTGGAAGTTTAGCAATGGATCCGTCTGTCAGTAATTTTCTATTTTGTCCACCCCTTGCACCTTTCCTTTTTCTCTGCTTGAAACTGAATTTTTATTGTGTTGACTTTTTTCCTGTTGTGGCCCCTTGGCCTCCACCCAGGTTTTCCACTCACTAAAATTCTCATGCCTGAGCTAACTAATCATATTTTTCTTTTAGTAAAGAGGCCATGGGCTGATAGGATACTGGGTGCTTGGAGGCAGTTGTTGGACCATACAAGGTATAAGATTCCTCTTTTTGAACACTGCAGGGGTCAAGGTGGCTTTCTGATGAGGTAAGAGAACTTATCATTATTGATTCTTATTTTGAAGTGCTGCTCCTTCTGCAGTCTTTGCAGTAGAGACGCCATCAGTGGTTAAAAATGTGCGGGTAGGTGGGGGAGTTTAGATAGCAAAACTGCAATAAGATTTCTCCCTTACACTTCAATAGGAAAGAGTCTTATCAACCACAACACAGATATTGTGACATCTCTGACATCATAGAACCCAGTTCCAATATATGCAGAAAGAACCTTTATCAGCTATTATATTCCTTCCTTTGTGTACAGCACTCAAGCAGTTACTGTCACCGTCTGGCTGGCAGACCGTGGGGATGAGGAAAGTAGGACCCAAAACGCAGGACTCTGCAATGCCACAGTGCACTTTATTTACAGTGAATAGACAGGTCAGTCCAACAATTAACTCAGATGTAATTTGCCAATGGTGCTCATCCCTTGCTCCCAGTGCGTCCCGTGCTGTAGCCCCCTTAGTTTGTGTGCTCCCTAACTCGCTTCTTCGCTCGACTTTCCTGGAAGAAGAAGGAAAAACCACAATTAGCCACACACGCTAGTCGACTCCCCAGACCACACGCCTAGCACCGACTATACCGGTCAAAAGTAATAATCCCACGTCGACTGTCGCCGCGAGTCCAGGTACCTCTTCCTAGCCGGGAGGGATGATTACCACCAGCTGGTCAGGTAATCAGCTGCAACAGCAAAGAGGGACTCCCGATGACGACAGTCGCCCGGACACGCCTCTCCCAGACAGATTTTTCAAAACAGGTAATTGATGCATACCTGCACCGTCTCATTGAGAGACAAAAGGCAAGTAAGAAATGTCCTTAGCCCACTTATTTTAAAATATAAAAAAATGTAGTAGTAGCTTACACAGAATGCTGCACACCTGCTGCTCCTTGTTTACTGGGCAGTTTAGAGGCATCAGCAAGGGAAGTTGGACGTTTAGTCCAAAACGTGGACTAGTTTCTGTTTCTGGGGACAGAGTTCAGTTCCTTTAAAAAAGACTGTATTTGAAAACACCCTGAGATGCATGGTACCTAAGTACATCGAAATTATTCTACACTTCCAATCCCACAGATGAAGTTCCCAGCATGTGGCTGTGCCCTGTGAACTTTGGTACACACTGGATTCTTGTGGTATGTGTTATTAATTAGCATAATTTGTTGTGAAGCAGCTTCTTGATGAATGTTATTCTTAAATAGGTTTTCAGTGGCAATTTCTTTAATTTTTAATTTCTAATTTATTTATTTTTTTAAATTGTCAACATTTCTGTGAAGAAAATACTGCTCATAGACCCAATGGGGAAAGAAGGTTTTTATGACAGGAAACTTCTGCGCAGCTGAAGGTATGTATGATACTGAGGTATTATTCTTAGATAAAACATTTCTTGTTTCATTATAAATTGCTTTTTCAACTAGGAATTTTCTGAGGATGAGAGGGCATGAAGACACCATGGAGGTTACAGACTGCAACACAACAAGCAACAGGATTCCAGCAGTTGCGGAGTTTATTATTCAAATGAGTCCATTTATTGTTAACTATAATTAAGATTTTACATTATAATTGTGATAAATCTCACCGTTTGCAGAAAACTACCTTGCTTTTTGAGAGGTCAGTGAGGTGTTAACCACTACGGAAGTAGTTGTGCTGGAGCGAATGCAGATAGCTTGCACCCTCGTTGAACATCGAGTCCAGTAACGTCCCTATCACGTTAGAGTGTGTAATTCCAATTTAAATAGTGTTTTTCAAACAGCACAGTACAAATAGTATTTTGTAAACACTTTCTGATAAGACCTTTCTTAAATTCTAATTAAAAAGATTCAGGAGACTAATTTGCCATGAAGTATTTTCGGAAAAAATGTGCTACTATTTTTTTTTATTATTCGAGAAATGATGTTTGAATAACAGCAAATGGCCATGAATGTCACGGTCCGGGGCAGCGGCCGTGTGAAGAGTGGAAAGGAGGACTCAAATGCAGCACTTACTCAGATGTGAAGGCGATTTATTGACAATATCAAACATAAAGTGGAGATGGCAAAACAGAACTAAGGATGAACTAAACTGGGTGAAACTACACAAAGGAGTGGCAAACCTGAACATGAAGGGAGAACAGCAGGGAGAGCACGCAGGGGATTTCACAGGGTATGAACACAGACGACGCGACGAGGAGCAGAGGAAAACACACACTATAAGTACACAAAGAGACACTGGGAAATCACACACAGGTGGGGGAAACAGCTGGACCTGATTAACCTGACAGGACAGGGGAACACTAACACCAGGGACCAACAGAGGGAGCACAAACCCAGAACCCAGTATCTAAAATCCCAAACACAAACCATCCCAAAACAGCCATGAATAATAATGAAAGTAATAACAATAAAGAACATAAACATAAAGTCACTGAGTCATGGTCGCAGGACCATGACAGTACCCCCCCCTCAAGGGCCGGCCCCCGACAGCCACAGAAACACACCACCAGATCCGGGCGGGCGGCAGGGGGCCCAGGACGGAGGGACCGGGCCAAGACCAAAGACGGAGGCCCCAGAGTCCCAAACAAATGTACACAAAAAAAAAACTCACAGGGGAGCAGAGTCCAAAACACAGTTCAGGTGGCCGGCCAGGGGCCCGATAACACAGGAGGCCAGGATGGGACAGTTCAGGAGGCCGGCTACGAAGAAGGCCGTGGAGGCGCACAAAAGGTTCAGGAGGCCGGCCGTGCGGAAGGCAACGGCGGCCACTCAGGCGAAGAGGGTCCGGGGGCCGGCCGTGCGGAAGGCAACGGCGGCCGCTCAGGCAATGGCGGTCCGGGGGCCGGCCGTGCGGAAGGCAACGGCGGCCAGTCAGGCAACGGCGCCCGGCCAGTAGCCCGGCCAGCGGTCCAGAAAACGGCCGTTTAGCTCCAGACCCAAACGAGGCTGGGCCAGGCGAGGCTGAGGGCACGGAAGCCGGGACCGCAGCAGGCGGAGATGATGATGCAGACACGAAGGCCGGACCAGACGATGATGCAGACACGAAGGCCGGACCAGGCGAGGCTGATGAGGATGCTGAAGCGGAGGCTGGACCAGGCGCAGTGGGTGAAGATGAGGATGCTGTGGCCGAGGATGCGGGCACGAAGGCTGGACCAGACGAGGATGCAGACACGAAGGCTGGACCAGGCGATGCTGAAGCAGAAGCCGAAGCCGGACCAGGCGTGGATGAAGCTGGAGATGAAACCGGGCCAGGCGTGGATGAAGCCGGACCAGGCGTGGATGAAGCTGGAGATGAAACCGGGCCAGGCGTGGATGAAACCGGGCCAGGCGAGGACGAAGCTGTAGCTGAAGCTGGGCTAGGTGAAGCTGACGCTGTAGCTGAAGCTGGGCCAGGTGAGGATGAAGCTGGACCAGAATCAGGCGAGGATGAAGCCGAGGATGAAGCCAGACCAGGCGTGGATGAAACCGGGCCAGGCGAGGATGAAGCTGTAGCTGAAGCTGGGCTAGGCGAAGCTGACGCTGTAGCTGAAGCTTCAGGCTGAGGCGTGGCAGTAGCAGGTGGTAGCGCTGCAGGTGATGGTACTGCAGGAGGCGGCGCTGCAGCCACAGGTGGAGAAGCAGCCACAGGTGGAGAAGCAGCCACAGGTGGCCGGACGGGATCCTCGGGCCCCCCAGCCGACGTGGCAGTCAGTGTGGCATGAGGCTGGACGGGCTCCTCGGGCCCCCCAGCAGGCGAAGCAGGAGGCTGGACGGGCTCCTCGGGCCCCCCAGCAGGCGAAGCAGGAGGCTGGACGGGCTCCTCGGGCCCCCCAGCGAAAACAGCCGCAGAACCAGTGGGCACCGGGGCCCCCGGCACACATGAAACAAAACCAGTAGGCACGTGGGCCTCTGGCACACATGAAACAAAACCAGTAGGCACGTGGGCCTCTGGCACACATGAAACAAAACCAGTAGGCACGTGGGCCTCTGGCACACATGAAACAAAACCAGTAGGCACGTGGGCCTCTGGCACATATGAAACAAAACCAGTAGGCACGTGGGCCTCCGGCACACATAAGGAGGGCTGCAGCTGCGCAGAGCACTGACCCTGCTCAGGCAGTGACAGCCCGGTGCAGTTCACAGCTGGCATCTTGGCCTCCAGGGGTCCAGAGTAAGCTGAGGGCAGAAACCCAGCCTCTGGGGAAGCCCCGGAGTGAGCAATAGTCTCTAATGTAGCCAGCTTTTGAGGAACAGGTCCGTAGTGAAACAGTTTGTCTCCCTGCTCAGAAACGGCGGTGGAAAAACAGTGTGAAAATTGTGGCTTAAGGGAGGCTAATGGTTGAGCTACAGACTGGGAAGCTTGTGGTTGGACACAGAACTGAGCCGGAGAATGGCAATAAAGTCCTGGCTCAGAAGGAGCGGCAGAGACACAGTCTGTCAGTTTTGCAGCGGGTTTGTACACGCCCACTTGGGAAGGATCCGTTACCACGAAGGTAGGTAAGCGATCCATACAGTCTCCCATCCCGCTCTGAATAGCCCCAGAAAACAAAGTCCCGGAAACTGGGGAAAGCAATGCATCCCGCTGACTCACCGCATCGGGCTGCTCGAAAGTGAATGCAGACGGGGGGTGAAGTCCAAGGTCCAAAAGGAGAAACTCCCGCTCCCACGAACAGAGCGAGTCCAGCAGCCATGGGAGACCGGTCACCAGACGCTGTAGCCGCCTCTCTATAGCGTGCTGGGACGTGCCACCCGGGCTTTCCAGCCACAGGTCGATCAGCTCCTGTGTGGCATCGATGAGCGTCTCCCGTAGCTCCCTGGACAGATTAAGCGCTGCTGGGTCCATCTTGTGGTCGCGTTGTACTGTCACGGTCCGGGGCAGCGGCCGTGTGAAGAGTGGAAAGGAGGACTCAAATGCAGCACTTACTCAGATGTGAAGGCGATTTATTGACAATATCAAACATAAAGTGGAGATGGCAAAACAGAACTAAGGATGAACTAAACTGGGTGAAACTACACAAAGGAGTGGCAAACCTGAACATGAAGGGAGAACAGCAGGGAGAGCACGCAGGGGATTTCACAGGGTATGAACACAGACGACGCGACGAGGAGCAGAGGAAAACACACACTATAAGTACACAAAGAGACACTGGGAAATCACACACAGGTGGGGGAAACAGCTGGACCTGATTAACCTGACGAGACAGGGAAACACTAACACCAGGGACCAACAGAGGGAGCACAAACCCAGAACCCAGTATCTAAAATCCCAAACACAAACCATCCCAAAACAGCCACGAATAATCATGAAAGTAATAACAATAAAGAACATAAACATAAAGTCACTGAGTCATGGTCGCAGGACCATGACAATGAATGTGTTTTAGGGAATGCTGAGGTCTACTGCATTGTTTGCTGTATGTTAGATGCTGATGCAGACCGCAGCATGACTGAAATATTAAAAACAAAAACATAAGTCTTATTACTTGCTAATCATGTTTAAAATGTTATATAATAGTATTTACCAAAAAGAATATGAGCTATTTATTTTTCCTTTCCAGGTGCCGTGTGATTTTTGCCAAAGATGGGCACATTTTGAATGTGCAAAATACAAGGAGAGCAACTGAGAATACAAATGCAAAAAATGTGAGGAAACATGTAACAACTTCTAATAAAAACAGCTATCTTTTCCTCTCCGTTTCTCCTTGTATTCTGTGTTAACATTAGATGACTGTGTGCTGGAAGCACGTTTTGATAGTGTGATTTGGCATCAGAGCCTCCTACCTTTAGATATGTACGATGGAGGCATAAACCACGTAAGGCAGTATATTCTGATTGATAGACATGACTATAAATTTACACAAAGGTACAACGTTTTGTCAGAACACCGGCAAATGCTCTGCTCAGCTGGTATAAAGTTGCCTACCGAGTGTCACAGAGTAAAAAGCTGCACACAATTGCAGAGGGATGAATACTTCCCTGTGCTATGGATATGGTTTCAACTATGATTGATGACACAGCAGCCAGCAAACTACAGGCCATTCCTCTGGCCAATAGTACCATTGGCAGGCGCATGTATGATATGTCAAAGGACATAGAGGATCCGCTTAATGATAAGGTGCGTGACAGCCGCCTGTCTATGCAGATGGATGAAGCCACTGACAGTAAGAAAGACTGCTTACTGATAACATGTCAGATTAATTGATGGAGATGAGATGAGGGAGGAATTGCTTTTCTGCAAACAAGTTCCTGGCAGAGCCACTGCAGAGAAACTGTTTAAAATCACTGAGGACGGTGTGGGGAGCTTATGGCTGGGAAACGAGGTCTCCTCCAATGTGCAGTGGATGCACTGTATGATACACCGCAAAGCACTGGCATCTAAACAGCTGGGACCTGAGCTGAGGGACGTAATGACTGATTTCATTTTTGTCACAGTCAAGTACATCATCACACGACCTGAGAAAGCCCAGATTTCTCCGCCACTATGCGACCACATGGCCGCTCTGTATCACAGCAAGTCCCGATGGCTGTCACGTGGTAAGGTGCTGTCCAGGTCTTTGATCTGCGAGTTGAGATCTGCATGTTTTTGAAGGAAGAGAGCAGTGATATTGCCAACAAATTCAACTCTAAGATAGAATTTGAAGATTGTCTTGTAAAACAACAGCGCAGTGAGAATTGTTGCAGTCTGGTTTCCTCTAGGCTAGGGCGTAAACAGGATGCAGAACAACATGGACCCAAACGTCATTATCGATAATTGAATCAGACCGAAGGTTTGCCCAGAGCAGCATCCTGTTTGGCATCAGTCCTGATTTTTCTCTCATTTCCAGTTTGCTCTGGGACTTGATGCATCTAAAAGAAGCTGATGACATTTAAAGACCTGATCAGAACAACATCTGCTCGGTGACACATTCTACGATTTTATGTGTAAAAGAAACAAGCCTACAAGAGCTGAAGTATGTATGATATGTGTGAATGTATGTATGAAATATGATGAAATGGTGAGTCTGAGTAAAACAGAAAAAAACAGTGAGCTCAACAAAACATGTCTGCAGCAATCTGCTAGAAACCTGAGCATTATTTTCTTTTCCAAAGTCATCCAGTGTTGCTTTGTACAGATTAGATTTGCAAAGATCTGAACAGCACTTCCAGCACAAGGCAGAGTAAATCAATTTGTTGATCAGTTATTAAGTCATGTACTAACAGAAACTTGGAAGAGAGAGACCTAATGTTTAATAATTCACATTTCACTGTTTTACTTTTTGGTGCTGTTGACGATACTGTATTGTGTATATATAAAACTAATATAACTTTGGTTTAGAAACCTGCTATAGAAAACTGTTGCAGGAACGGCAAACAGCTTGTACTGGATCATTTTCATGGCCGATGTGCCAAAATATAAATAAATGTTTACCAAAAATGAAGCTCAAGTGAGTAAAAAGCCTTTCTTTGGGATAAACATAGAAAGACCAGCCTTAGTCAGACATTTCACTTGAAGGAGCGAGCATCCAGTGAAAAAAGCAGTAGGAATGAGTCAGACAGCTGACGTCAGGGCAGACCCACCCCAGAGTTTATCTGCTACCAGCTGTGACTCTCGTGAGCTCAGACATGCAGCAATCTCCATCAGCAGGGGCGGCATCGGGCACCGTGGTCGTAGTTTTACGCCGGGACCACAGCATCACCAGAAAGCAACTGCCGGCACTGGGGGTGAGACACCTTTACATCCTGATGGGGTCAGATTGAATCCAGACAGAGATGATTAAACCACTGATCTTTAACCTGTGGATGCTGAAGGCATGTGATTCACAACCACGCTGCTGCTCTGCTGTCGATCTCTCAGCTGACTTTAATGACAGAGGACGTCTGTCCTCAGAGGCTTTTGGATCGCCTCGGAAAATAATCTCTGTTGGAAATTAAAGTTCAGAAAGATAATGTCCAGAAGACAAGCTAAATGTGAATACAGACTCGTTACCTTTTAAAGATAACCAACAAGTTTATCCCATTTATCTGCATGTGAAAATGTTTGGTGTGTTAGTTCAAACTTCCTCTCAGCAGAAAGTTGAATGGTACTCGTGGCCATTGATAAATGGTTTTTGATCAGTAGTTGTTGATCAATAGTCGTGACAATTTCCATATTAATGATCAAGGAACTGACCTCACAGCCCATTGCTCATTCAGTGGCGCTAGTTTCAGTCATTGAGCAAATGTACTGTTTATAATGTTGGAAACCTGCAGTCAGCTGAGACTGAAGAAGTCCCTTCTTGATGAAACGTTTGTCCACTGAAAATGCTGTGTCTAGTCACGTACGTCATCTTTGGCATCACTTGTTCTCACAAAGGCTGAATGAGCCAAAGGCTCTGAATGTTTCCTCTGAGACTTTATGTCTTCCTGCAGGTGATTCAGATCATGGTTGCTCTGACTGTCATGGTCTTTGGGATCCTGAGGGCAACACGGTCCAAAGGTCTGGTGTCTGATTCCTTGGTGTACATCTGGGGACCAGTGTTGGTGAGTATTATTGTAGGGTCTTTGAATTGAACTGAACTGAGTCAGCTAAGCATTCTTACTGCTCTCTCTTTCAGTTCATCATAGCTGGATGTATGAACATATATGATGGGACTTCAGAGAGACGATCAGGAACTCATCTCTGTGATATCACCATACCTGTACTTCAGGTGAGTCTCTGCAAATTTGTAGTCCTGCTGGAACACACTGGAGTGAGGCTCGACCTGATTTTTCTCCAACCGAGGAAACAGAAATTTAACATTTAGTGTAATTTGACTGAAATCCAGTCAGTAAAAACAAAATGAGGCCATAGCTCATTGTGAATTTTTAGAGCCAAACAACTCGATAATATCACAGCTCAGTTAACAAAGTCAGTTCAGTCCCATAAATGCTGTATTTCACTTTCCAGTGACTGATTATTTTGGACTTCAGCTTCTGGAGATACCTGGTCTGTTCTTCCTTGATCTTTCTGAGATGGTCTGATAATCCATCCATTAGAGTTTCTTCAGAACTCTTACACTGTTACAGTGATTGCATGACCTGCTACCCACTCTAAAGTTTCAGTGGAAAGAAACACATTTCCTAACCAGGCTCTAACCTGTGATGGAAAACAAACCAGATAAATGGTACTTGAGTATGTCTGTAGTAGAGATGGCACGATACCACTTTTTTATGTCCGATACCGATATCATAAATTTGGATATCTGCCGATACCGATATGAATCCGATATAGTGTTTTTAATCAACAAAACTGTTTTTTAAATATCTTGCTGCATTTTGTATAAGTTCATACTCAAGTTTAAAACAACAACTACACTAAAGCTATTCTGTTATACCTGTATGCAAAAAAAATATTTCATAGTTCAGCAATACTGATCAATCTAATAAACTTAAACCTACACCATCCTCCCTATTCTGGTATTTTAAAGAGTACTTAGCATAAATATTAAGCAATCTAACTAATAGGGTTCCAACTCCCAGCAACAACAAAAATAAATAAATAAAAAATAGGGAACCACCCCTCACGCTCCACCTCATGATGCTTAATCGACGTAATCAACCTTAATTTGATGCAGTGTGGAAAAAAATGCACAGAAATAAGTTATTTCTCAAGAAATATTAAATAGATTCAACATCTTTCTTCAACAAAATTGCAGACTGCACAGATGGTACCTTTCCAAAGGAAAAAGTACTATAGCTTACTAGGGTATATATATTAGACTTAATAGTTACTGTAATTGACTTCTATTCATTTTACATCAAATTAAAACTTTGGGTGTCAGATAATTATTTATTAAAAGCTCGACATTTTAAATGAGAATAAGAAAGAAAAGTATGTCTTTGTGCCCCTTTTCCCTGTTCATGCCCTATCGGCCCCCCTGGCTAAACTTTGCTAGATCCGCCCCTGCACAGTTACCAGCCGTCATCTACGTAGAAAAAGATCCTCGAGTAGAAAGTAATATTAAATACATTCTAACAACAGCTGATCAAGCTTAAACGTGCTGCTGTTGTTCAGCCGCTGGTTTCCTCTTTCTGGTGCAAAGTGGGCCAAAAGCAAAGGAGAGACGATCAGCTGATCATTGATCAGTTTCATGATTGAAGTAGCAGCAAGAAGAGGCAGTCGCTCGTTAAGCTTAACGCAGGAATGCTTTACAAACATTCAGAGATGGACTTACACACTTGCTTTACTTCTCTCGGGATAACTTTGTCGGAGATGAAATGCCGGGTTGCTAGCGAAGCTCCACATGCTATCCAGACCACCGACAGGTCCCGCATGCCACAGCTGCTCTATCACGTGATGCATACTGCTCCGACGTGCTAACGTTCTGAGGTGAGTTACGGCGTGTTGCAAGTTTTGTGAGGTGCTTTCGTGATATTTAATGGATCAGATTACATTTTTTATTTTTCTCCGATATCCGATCCAGTAATTTAGGTCAGTATCGGACCGATACCGATACGTAATATCGGATCGGTCCATCTCTAGTCTGTAGACAAGGAGAGCAAACACATCCAGAGAAATGAGAGAAGAACTTAGAGTGTGATTAAGATTGTCAGATGAATATGACTTTATGGTCAATTTGTAAAGTCAAACTAGCCTGCGATCATGGAGTGAGACCCCTGGTCCCCAGTCAGACCAGGAGTGACATGTTTTGAAATCTGCCCAAATTTATTAAACCCCCCAAAATATGACTATCCAGGGTTGAGACCAGGAAGCAGAGTTGCAGTCTTACACGCCTCTCTGCAGCTTCTCTCCTCCTGCTACCCCCCCAAAACCCATCTCCATAGAGACTGTGTCAGCTCCCAAACAGACAAAAAACAAACTAAATACCAGCAACAAACAACTTAAACATAAACAATCACAACGAAAGAACAATAAAGTATCCACATCTGAACCAAAGAGTAAAACAGTGAAATGTGGGTTATTAAATATTAGGTCTCTCTCCTCCAAGTCTCTGTTAGTACATGACTTAATAATTGACCAACAAATTTACTCTGCCTTACAGAAACATGGTTACTAGTGATGTGCGATACCACTGATTTCCTTTCCGATCCGATATCAAGTAAAATTCAGGGTGCTGCAGCAAGAGTCCTGACAGGGACTAGAAAGAGAGAGCAGATTTCTCCTGTTTTGGCTTCCTGTTAAATCCAGAATTCAAAATCCTGCTCCTCACATACAAGGTCTTAAATAATCAGGCCCCATCTGATCTTAATGACCTTGTAGTACCATATCACCCTATTAGAGCACTTCGCTCTCGCTCTGCAGGCCTACTTGTTGTTCCTAGAGTATTTAAAAGTAGAATGGGAGGCAGAGCCTTCAGTTTTCAGGCCCCTCTTCTGTGGAACCAGCTTCCAGTTTGGATTCAGGAGACAGACACTATCTCTACTTTCAAGATCAGGCTTCAAACTTTCCTGTTTGCTAAAGCATATAGTTAGGGCTGGACCAGGTGACCCTGAATCCTCCCTTAGTTATGCTGCAATAGACGTAGGCTGCCGGGGATTCCCATGATGCATTGAGTTTCTCCTTTCCAGTCACCTTTCTCACTCACTATGTATTAACAGACCTCTCTGCATTGAATCATATCTGTTATTAACCTCTGTCTCTCTTCCACAGCATGTCTTTATCCTGTCTTCCTTCTCTCACCCCAACCAATCACAGCAGATGGCCCCACCCCTCCCTGAGCCTGGTTCTGCTGGAGGTTTCTTCCTGTTAAAAGGGAGTTTTTCCTTCCCACTGTTGACAAAATGCTTGCTCATAAGGGTCCCCTATGTGTCCCGTCTGTGCAGGTTAAAAGCGTCGTGGCTTTAAATTTCGCCGCTGGTGGGGCTTCATTTGTTGCCGCACTCATCTTCTTCCTAGATGTATTTCAATCGGTGAGCTGCTTTTCTTTCATGTTGTATAAAATGAGAACGTGTATGTGGTGGGGGCGTGGTCTGTGGTGCTGTGCGGACGCACCTGCACGGCATCTTTAGATCACGCCCGCGGTGTTAAATCATGGGGAAGCAGGGTTGAGAGGGTTGTTGTGGTGAGAAGTGCTCAATGAAATGTCTCAAAACACAGATCTGTGGTCCCGTCGTGCCTTATTCTCACCACAGTGAATTCAGAGCACAGGTGAATGTGGCATGTGAACCAGCTCCAGAGGTAACAGGTGTTTCACCAGCTTGCGGTAGAAACAGTTTCGAGTTTTTAGTTAAGGTGAGGAAACTTCAGAAGCCTGTTTTTCTCTCTTTCAGTTCAACAGTCCATTTTCAGGATTTTCAGCCATGCTGTGCTTGGTTGAGCTGAGCCTGTGTGGCATTTGTCTAGGAGTAGGGGACTCTAATGGCAGTTACAATCCCACATTTCAGGTGAGTCCATCTGCAGAGTCCTCCTCAGACCAGTTTGTACACCTGCCTAATAAATAATGAAGTTAATATTTATCTGTGTAGCCAATTTAAAGATGACCCATCCTAAATCCATGTTACCAGTCAGCAAGCATTAATAGCATGCTAGTGTATTCTGATCAAAATCATCTTAATTGAGAGAAAAAGTGAAGGAAGAAGAGTGGTTTTATCCAGGCTGGAAATTAAAATCAAATGTTTTGTCCAAAGGCAGGTGGAATTCTTTATTTTACCCGTTTAGCGTCATTCGCGTTCATTAAGTACTAGCTGAGAGTGTCCCCCTGCTGCAAACCTGACCTATGACTAAACTAATAAAGCTTTATAAGCTTTAAATTATTTTAGTGTCTAATAACTGACATTTTTGTTGTTTAGATGCCATGTACCATCACCAATCAGCATTACGGAACTGCCTCAGTGACTGCACAGGATCCTTCCACGTAGACTCTGCCCACATACCTGAACCCACCCGCAGCAATGGCTCTGCCCTGCCCTCATCCAAGCTCTACACAAGTGACTGATAGTTCCGCTCAAAGGAGTGATGGGTCAACATTGTTAGTCATGTAATCTTCTTACTATTGAATAAAAATACTCCAGATTTACCTTTATGTTGCCGTGACACTTAAGGTGCTTTGCAGCTCTGAAAGATCCAAAGAATCAATAAACTGAAGCTGAAAGATTTATCCATGTACGGAGAGGTGTATCATCATCATTAATGTTGCTTACAGTTCAGTGCAGAGAGAGATCATTAGAAGGAATTGAACATGATTTATTTAAGTACAGAATTTAATTTGAGGTATTTGGTGGTTAGACGCCGATGGCCCATCACAGCAGAACGGAATCCCAGCGGCAATGACAATAAGTGAGAAAACAGAGGTCCAGCGAGCAGCGAGCAAAGGCAGAATAGAGACTGAGCCTGCAACAAAGTTTGAGGGCCATCAGAGGCCAGGAGGGTGCAGAGACACTGAGATAAGACCAGTGTTGGTCAAGTTACTTGAAAAAAGTAATTAGTTACTGATTACTTCTCCAAAAATTTAATCACAACACTACTGATTATTTATTTTAAAAAGTAATTAGTTACTTAGTTACTTTTCAAAAACATGATACACAAACTGAATAAGTAAGAACGCAATAGACCTTTCAGCCCACTTCTATTTTTACTGCGTAATCCATCATATAACTGTGATGGATAGTTACAGTGGGGCAAAAAAGTATTTAGTCAGCCACCGATTGTGCAAGTTCCCCCACTTAAAATGATGACAGAGGTCAGTAATTTGCACCAGAGGTACACTTCAACTGTGAGAGACAGAATGTGAAAAAAAAATCCATGAATCCACATGGTAGGATTTGTAAAGAATTTATTCGTAAATCAGGGTGGAAAATAAGTATTTGGTCACCTCAAACAAGGAAAATCTCTGGCTCTCACAGACCTGTAACGTCTTCTGTAAGAAGCTTTTCTGTCCCCCACTCGTTACCTGTATGAATGGCACCTGTTTGAACTCATCATCTGTATAAAAGACACCTGTCCACAGCCTCAAACAGTCAGACTCCAAACTCCGCCATGGCCAAGACCAAAGAGCTTTCGAAGGACACCAGGAAAAGTATTGTAGACCTGCACCAGACTGGGAAGAGTGAATCTACAATAGGCAAGCAGCTTGGTGTGAAAAAATCAACTGTGGGAGCAATCATCAGAAAATGGAAGACATACAAGACCACTGATAATCTCCCTCCATCTGGGGCTCCACGCAAGATCTCATCCCGTGGGGTCAAAATGATCATGAGAACGGTGAGCAAAGATCCCAGAACCACACGGGGGGACCTGGTGAATGACCTGCAGAGAGCTGGGACCAAAGTAACAAAGGTCACCATCAGTAACACACTACAACGGCAGGGAATCAAATCCCGCAGTGCCAGACGTGTTCCGCTGCTGAAGCCAGTGCATGTCCAGGCCTGTCTGAAGTTTGCCAGAGAGCACATGGATGATACAGCAGAGGATTGGGAGAATGTCATGTGGTCAGATGAAACCAAAGTAGAACTTTTTGGTATAAACTCAACTCGTCGTGTTTGGAGGAAGAAGAATACTGAGTTGCATCCCAAGAACACCATACCTACTGTGAAGCATGGGGGTGGAAACATCATGCTATGGGGCTGTTTTTCTGCCAAGGGGACAGGACGACTGATCCGTGTTAAGGACAGAATGAATGGGGCCATGTATCGTGAGATTTTGAGCCAGAACCTCCTTCCATCAGTGAGAACTTTGAAGATGAAACGAGGCTGGGTCTTCCAACATGACAATGATCCAAAACACACCGCCCGGGCAACAAAGGAGTGGCTCCGTAAGAAGCATTTGAAAGTCCTGGAGTGGCCTAGCCAGTCTCCAGACCTCAACCCCATAGAAAATCTGTGGCGGGAGTTGAAAGTCCGTGTTGCTCGGCGACAGCCCCAAAACATCACTGCTCTCGAGAAGATCTGCATGGAGGAATGGGCCAAAATACCAGCTACTGTGTGTGCAAACCTGGTAAAGACCTATAGTAAACGTTTGACCTCTGTTATTGCCAACAAAGGTTATGTTACAAAGTATTGAGTTGTATTTTTGTTATTGACCAAATACTTATTTTCCACCCTGATTTACAAATAAATTCTTTACAAATCCTACCATGTGGATTCATGGATTTTTTTTTCACATTCTGTCTCTCACAGTTGAAGTGTACCTCTGGTGCAAATTACTGACCTCTGTCATCATTTTAGGTGGGGGAACTTGCACAATCGGTGGCTGACTAAATACTTTTTTGCCCCACTGTATCTGCTATCAATACTGTCTGAGATTTAATTTGGGTTGAGACTTTGTTGATATTATGATTAATATTCATGATTAATGATGATCAATATCCCTGATATTTACCAAGAGATGAATATTTGGACTCTTGTTCTATCATTTTAATAATTGGAAGGCTGGCTGTCATTCTCGAGAGGTCATCTTTCAGGGCAAGTGTCTTTGACTTCAGACTTGTGAGTGTTGGCCTTAAAGCCCCATAGGTTCACTCATCCCCTTGTAAGATGTCCAGAGCTGCTGTCAGGGGCTTCATCACAGTGCAGTACTCTTTCAAGAATTGGTACTCCCTTTCATTAAGGCACTTAATTCCCAGTTTTACACACAGGGGATTAAGTTCATTCAAGGGAATTGTGATGATTCTGGAAATGGCCTCATACAGGGAATTCCACCTTGTGGATGTGAGCACCCTTAGCTTCCTGCAGCTGACATCCTCCACCTGTTCAGAGGCTAATGTTGATCGACTTGCTTTAGTCCAAAGAGCAGAACATTTTGCAATGCTACTCCTACCTGTCTTGGCCTTGGTGTCGGCACAGGAATTTAGATGTTTATCAACATCAGTTGTTGGAATCAGGTTAATTGTGTACGATGCACATCTGTAGTATGGAGGGAGGCTAAACTGTGCATCACCAGATGTGGTTGAAAGAGCTTCTATTACATCAGTAAAAGTCGGTTCCTCATCATCACCTTCTTCATTTTCAGATTCAGACTCCAGATCACAGGGCTGACATACTCAATGCGTTGGCAAAATTGGATGCATTATCCATTACAGTGGCAACAACTTTAGCTTTTAGTCCATATGATAAATGGATTTCTTCAATCTCTGCTCTAATTACATCATAGGTATGGCTGCCTATAATTCTCTTGCATGCTAGGGCGGCCTTGTTGCGCTGTAAAGTGGAGACCCATAAAACATTTATTATTTACTGTCCAGATGCCAGCAGTGGTGGAAACAAAGTCTACCTCTTCGAGTGTAGCCTTCAAGTTAGATTTCATTCAGTCGTATTTTCTCTCAGGGTTTCCTACCAATTACTTTCTCTGGGGCAGCTTGACACCACTTTTAGCCGGTATTTTTTCTACAATGCATCGCAATGATTCAGTCTACAGTGCACGATCGTACTCTCTCTCTGTTGAGCCAACCATCCCTTTAATGTTAACTAGTAATGACTTCATGAACTTCTTCACAAATAAAATTTTAATCATTAGAGAAAATCCCACAGATGTAATATTATCTACAGCTACTTTCAGTACCACTGATATTCATTTAGACTCTTTTTCTCCAATTGATCTTTCTGAGTTAACTTCAATAATTACTTCCTCCAAACCATCAACGTGTCTTTTAGACCCCATTCCTACAAAACTGCTCAAAGAAGTCCTGCCATTAATTAATGCTTCGATCTTAAATGTAATCAGTTTTCAACACCATCGACCATAATATCCTATTAGAGCGATTAGAACATGCTGTAGGTATTACAGGTACTGCACTGCAGTGGTTTGTATCATATCTATCTAATAGACTCCAGTTTGTGCATGTAAATGGAGAGTCCTCTTCACACACTGAGGTTAATTATGGAGTTCCACAGGGTTCAGTGCTAGGACCAATTCTGTTTACATTATACATGCTTCCCTTAGGCCAGGGGTCGGCAACCTTTAACACCCAAAGAGCCACCTGGACGCGGTTTCCACGCAAAAGAAAACTCTGGGAGCTGCAAATACTTTTTGACATCTAAAATGAAGATAACACTGTATATATTGTTTTTTACCTTTATGCTTTGTGTGAATAACTAAGGTGTGTTGCTTAAATCCATGAAGTGCTACAGAGAAAGTTACATTTTATTTATGCAATTAACACGTTTTGAACTCTTAAAGAAATATAACAAAAGCAAAGACACCCAGCTGAACTAAAATGATCCAGCAAACAAAAACTGCTGTGAGCCGCCACCCTTATATCTCCTTTGGGCTTTTGGAGCCTTGACCTGACTTGTAAAAAATAATTGGATAAAAGCTCTATGCTGCTGAAAGATGAAAAATAGATATTTGTTAAATTCTGCCTAAATATGTATTTTACCTGGTTAATGTGTGTGGGAGGGGGAGGCGGACGCACCTGAGCGGCACCCGCAATCACGCCTCGCCGCCTTTACGTCTGTGCTCTCTCTGCTGTTGTGTTGGTGTGTGTCGGGCTGTGAGCTGCAAAGCTACAGTCGGCTGTGTGCGCACAGCAACCGTGTGTGAAAAGTGGTCAATAAAGAGATGCTGAAAAGCCTGTTCATGGAAACATCGTCGGGTCTGCCGTGATATGTTTACAACGGGACTTCTGCTCCTGAACCTCTGCGCACAGCGTCTGCAGATCGGGGCTGTACGAAGTCACTTTCATCTTTACGCAGGACTGTAAGCTGTCGTCTGTGAGGCGTGAGCGTGTTTGTGTTAACATAGTTGGGGAACAGCTGCTGACATGATGTGGATCCGAAGAGCCATAATTGGCCTGGCTGGGGTTGAAAGTCTCGGTAAATGCACGCCGTTTCGGCGGGTACACCAGCTTCCACGAGTGTGACGCTTATTTTGAGCGATGAAAAAATAGAATATAATTTTATTTTTATATTTCAATATCACAATAATCTTCCAATTTAGAACTACAAGTTAAAAAAGAACATAAATAAATTACACTTCAGCTAAATACTTTAATTTATTTTCCCAAACCACGCGGAGCCGCACTATAAGGACTAAAGAGCCGCAGGTTCTGCTACACTGGCAGGGCTAGGGGCCAGGACTCTCCTCTTCGTGTTTTTGGGGATGTTGCTAACTCCGGGTTGATAACAGGCACCACACCCGCAGTAGATGCGCTCGGTGTGAGGTCTCGCAGCAAGCTATCAAATACGGCGCATTTCTCGGCTTTTAAAAAACCGCTATGCATCGCCAGGTGTTTCATCAGATTCGAGGTGTGACCTCCTTTGACAGCATCACAGTATCAGCTTAAAGCACTTGTTGCTGCTGAGTTTGCATATTTTGCTGTGAAGTACAGCCAGACTTTGACCGCTTCGCCTTGGGCATTTTTAATCTGTAGCTCTGCTCTAAAAGAACCTACGTACCTGGGCCCGCCTACTATCCTCGGAAACGTAAAATGATTGGCTAGAAGTGTATGACATCTCAGGAAAAAAAAAAAAAAAAAAAAAGAAGCAACATTCAGCTTGTTCGTGGCCATCATCAGTTTTTACACGCACTCGCACTCTTAGTCTTTTAACTTTTAAATTAAAAATAGAAATAATGACTGAAATGTTCATGTTTATTTATTGTAGCAAAGACAAAAGAAAAAGGAAATGACAGGAAATATTTACAGGCATTGATCAGCTGGTATTGATTGGTCACAGCTCAGTGCAGCTAAACATTACAACCAGACATCAGTGACCAATGCCCCACTACGGAGTCCTGAAAGGGTCAAACCTTTCAAAAATAAGACAGCTTAGTGTGGTTTGAATCCTGAGAAACAAACCAAGATAGGATAAAAACACTGATGTGTCACTCCTCCAAATTAAACTGAAACACACGTTCCCATACAAAGAGAGACACTGAGGTAAGATGCCTCACTCTGCACCACATCCAAATACTGTAGTGAGATATTAAAACAGGTGTTTGATTAGTATCATATAAACATGCATAAAAATATCACGTGAAATAAAAAAGAATCACTTTAGTTAAATTTTACAGACATAAAAACAAAGACAGCGCTGCAGACAGAGCACTAACTCAGTGATTACAGCACAGACAGGAGTATATGAAGACATCCCACTGAGCGAGATATAAAGTCAGTCAAATTTAGTGAGATTCATCCTGATCATTTGGTATAAAACGCCGTTCAGTTTCCTGTTTATAGACAGGAGTGTGGGACGAGGCCTCGCCGCAGAAGCCGAGTATGAGTGCCGCTCCTCTCACTTCTTGAAGAACTTCTTGTTGAGGAGGAAGATGAGGAGGTTCACATTGACTTTGGCCTTACTGAACATCTTCATCACAGCCACGCCCTCATACTGCAGCTGCAGCAGGTCCTAACACACACACACACACACACACACACACACACACACACACACACGTTAAACTCGTATCACCTGGTTTATGTGGCCCGGTTCGACGTGGTCCGGCCTCGGTCCTACCTGGTATTTGAGCAGGAACTCCTCCATCTCCACGCCGAGGAATCGAGCTTTTACTTTGAAACTTCCTCTCTCAGGCCCGGCAGCAATCTCAAACATGACGTTCTTAAACCTGGAAACAGAGAGATCGTGAGCACGCGTCCTCACCGCGTGTCATACGTGTGCCGGCTGTGTGTTCTGCGCTCACTGCGTGACTGGCAGGTCTTCGATCTCCAGCAGAACGCCCTTCTCGTGCAGCCGGGTGGCACTGTAGCTCAGAGCAGGAAGCTTGTTCCTCCCTTTGCCGTCTGCCGCCTTCTGATTGGTCGATTTGCTGCAAGAACAAGCCAATCAGTGATGGACCTTACTGACAGGCCTATCGCCTCACTGACAGCCTCGTGACGTGCACCTTCAGGACACACGCGGTCTAAGCACCTCTTTCCTGTTTCAGGAGCCGTTGGTGGATATTTAAGATCAGCTGATGGCAGGTCAGCGTGGATGCCGGCTCAGCTCGTGACGCCAACGCTCTTGGTGATGTTTGAACTTTTCATGCAAACATTCAGCTCGTACCTCAGCGAGCTTCTCCTCACTCAGATTTTGAACGCACGGTTTAAAGCTCTCGTATTCTGGCGCCTCTGATAGAGCTTCCTGTACCCGGGGCTCGTGGTCAACCTCGGCTCACCTGTTCCCGAATTACTTTGTTTGTTGTACTTTAGTTTATCCCTTGTGTTGTTGATTGTGTGACAAACGTTTGTTCGTCCCGCCCCACCGCCTCACAGCTCTCGAGGTGAAAACGCCTGGTTCACACCACAGTGGTGTGATGTCACCACAGCCCCGCCCCATTACTGTTCATTGCTGCGGTACTTCTAAACATTTGGCGCCGCCACGTCCGAGAACAGAAAGTTATATCTGATGCTAATGGCCTGAGATGAAAAATGCTAGGTCGTTACCCAAAAACACCTGCTTGTGCATACCTGGCGGTGAGGTTGTCCAGACAGGAAGTGATGTAATGCCTGTAATAGTCCACCTGCTCACTGTGGAAGCTGCTCTTAGCCTGTAGGCTGCTGAGAGTCTGATGGAGCTTCAGGAGCTCCGCCCCTCGGCGCTGGCGGTGGAGACGTTGCTGACGGATGTCCTGGTGGGGAAACGTGCAGTGACATCATAGTCAGGGACGTTTTCAAAAACATGCAGGCAAAAAGAACAAAAAAACCGCAAACAAAACCAGAAACATGCCAGGATGTAGCGAAGGAGGACGCTGGAATAGGAGGAGATGGAGGCAGGTCTCGTTACCTTGGCGATCATCTGCAGGATCTGGTTCTCGCTGTCTGGCGGTTTCAGGGTGCCGAGTCCCTCCAGACGACGAAGACTCCTCAGGATCTTCCTCTTCTTCTCCTCCAGGCTCAGGTTGCCATTGGCGACCAGCGACTGGTTCCGCTTCATCTTCTCAGGAGTCCGAGCATCCTGCTGGGCGCGGCGCTGCATCAGCCAATCGTGACACACTTCCTGTTTGAAGAGATCAGATGACATCATTAGAGATGGGCCGATCCGATATTACGTATCCGTGTCGGTCCGATACGGACCTAAAATACTGGATCGGATATCAGAGAGAAATAAAAAATGAAATCCGATCCATTAAATATCACAAAAGCACCTCACAAAACTTGCGACATGGCGTAACTTGGCTCATAACCGTAGCACGTCAGAGCAGTGTGCGTCACATGATATAGCGCTGTGGCGTGCGAGACCTTTCGGCGGTCTGGTTGAAAGAGGAAACCAGCGGCTGAACAACAGCAGCACGTTTAAGCTTGATGAGCTGTTGTTAGAATTTATTTATTATTACTTTCTACTCCAGGATCTTTTTCTACAGCTGATGGCTGTAACTGTGCAGGGGCGGATCTAGCAAAGTTTAGCCAGGGGGGCCGATAGGGCATGAACAGGGAAAAGGGGGCACAAAGACATACTTTTCTTTCTCATTGTCATGTCTAGCTTTTAATAAATAATTATCTGAATCTTACACCCAACGTTTTAATCTGATGTAAAATATATAGAAGTCCATTACTGTATATAGTAACTATAGTAAGTCTAATATACTCTAGTAAGCTAGAGTACTTTTTCCCTTTGGGAAGATACCATCTGTGCAGTCTGCAGTTCTGTTGAAGAAAGATGTTGAATCTATTTAATTATTCTTGAAAAATAATTGATTTCTGTGCATTTTTTATTTTATTTTATGTTTTTTACACGTGCATTAAATTTAGGTTGATTGCGTCGTTTAAGCATCATGAGGTGGAGGGTGGGGGGTGGTTCTAGTGCAGGGCGATATGACCAAAAATATTTATCACGATATACATTTGAAAATCTGCGATAACGATATAACTGACGATATAATTGATGCAAGACAAAATACTTTACAACTCCACAACTTTATTAGTGCAAAAAACAAAAAAAAAACGTCAAAGTATTTTCACTTAAACAAGCAGCTGTTTTTTATCTGCATTAAAGTTATATAAACATTTAACAGTGCAAACTGACAGTTTAACCAAAAGGCATTTCCAGTGGAAACTGGCCGACATATCCTCAGCATAACCATGTATAACATCCACAACACTTAAAAAGAGGTTATACACACACAATACGGTAACATTATGTTGAAGCACAGTACGTATCACTCCGCGAGGCTCCGCCTACGACAGCCGTAACGCTCCGACAATCCATCAAGCGGTGCGGCTTCGTAGCTCAGCAAAGTCGTACTGAAACATCTGACAGATTTTCGAGCGCCGTGCACATAAAATCGTTTCGAGGTCAGTAAACACAACCAGAGTTCATACATAAGGCACACGGGATTATAAGGGGCTCTGTCGACTTTCAGAAAAATCAAAGGATTGATTTTAAGTGCGCCGTATTTTCCAAACAACGCAGTAATAACGACGGCCCGCTAGCATGCTCTACCAAAAATAGTGCTTTGTTGTGTATCTGACGGACGAAAGCTAAACCAGTTCCACACCAGTGAAGCTGCAGCGTTTTTACAAACCAGTTCAGGTTCATTGTTTCATTCAACGATCCACTTTCGCTCTTCTCGTTCTGCGTCGCCGCCATGTGCTTATGTAAACAAAGGCACAGCGCATGCACGTTTTACCCATATTCTATCGCCATGTTTCATTTTCTTATCGTTGCCCAACATTACACCGGTATCACCGTGAACGGTATGATATGATAATAAAAAAACGTTTTATTGATTATAAAATACACTATCGGATTCATATCTGTATCGACAGATATCAAAATTTATGATATCGGTCATGAAAAAGTGGTATCGTGCCATCTCTAGACATCAAGACTGCAGCGGGTGCCAGTCACCAACCAACCTATTAGTGCGAGTTTTACCTGGTCGCGTGACGGTGTCGTCCTCAGGATGTCACGCAGAGAGTCACCTGACTGCGTCCTGATGACATCGATGATCAGCTGCTTGGTGCTGGGAAAAACAAAACAAATGTTTTCTGTGAACACCGGGTTCTTCTTTAATGTTCAGGTAAACAAACTGACAGACACTGAGCAGGTGAGGCTAATGGCTTAGAGGCGGGGTTACCTGAGCAGAAGTCCTCTGGGGTCCGGTGTGTTGTTGGCGTCGTCGAAGATGTCAAACTTGTTGGTCAGGGTCAGAGAGACCTCCATCTTGCTACTCTGAGAGTCTGATCCTGGATCAGCCGCGGACTCACCTGAAGGACAGAAAACAGTCAGACTCTGACCGGCTCAGACCGGATGGCAACAGCAGAGCATCGGTTGGCTGTACCGATGAGTTCCTGCAGGCCGGGAACCGGACCGAGATCCTTCAGAATCAGGCCGAGGGGGTCTGAGGGGTCCGGGCACAAAACCTCCTGATGCTCCAGCAGCAGCTGCAGAGAGACATGTGAGAGGTTCACGGGTTTATGTAGACCAGGTACAGGTGCGCATGCACCTGTACCTGGTCTAAAGATGACGATACAGCTGGAGGCGGAGCTTCCTGACCTTGTGTGTGTTGAGCAGCTCGCTCACAGAGATGTAGATCACGGGTCTGTTCACGATCAGCAGCTCCGAGTACTCATCCATGCTGAATCTGTCCTCCGGTTCAGGAACGTCGCAGACGGACTGCAGGAACCTCCTGAGACACACAACACCGTCAGGAGAACCTCCACCTCCCCGACACCTCAGAACGGAGCAAGGTCACCTGAAACCCACCTGAACCTGCTGTGGGTCTGGCTGATGTACTGGTTCAGGGCTCTGATGTGGTAGCCACCTCCATGGAAGTGTTTGTTGGCAGCGGCATGCTGCAACACGCGGGCAATGGAGCCCAAGATGTGGCGCTGTTCGGGCTGCAGAGCAGAGCCGGCCGAACGGTCCACCACGTCGAAGCCGTCCGGGGCCACGATGGCCGGGTTCATATAGCGGTAGTAGACCAGGTTACCGACGATCTGCGGGGAGTAGGGCAGACTCGGCGTTATTGGTTCAATTCAGGTCACGGCGTCAGAGCCACGTGGTTCTGACTTCAAGACCCGCCGCCGTACAGAGACTAAGCTTCACGTCAAGCGACCAATCAAATCTCAGCTCCGACCTGCGAGCTGTGATTTCTGTAGACCTCCAAATCTGCTGATCACACATCCATCATGAGTCTGAGCTCACCTGAGCACAGCAGGAGCAGAAATTCACGTGAAACACAGCCCACCTTCATCACCTGCAGCACAGGTGTCCAACTCCAGGCCTGGAGTCCTGCAGGCTTTAGATGCATCCTTGATCCAACACAGCTGCTTTAAATGACTAAATGACCTCCTCTACATGTCTTGAATTCTCCAGAGGCCTGGTAATGAACTAATCGTGTGATTCAGGTGTGTTGATCTGTGTTCTCACCTTGTAGAGCTCGTCCTCACCGGCTTCAGGAAACTTTGCCTTCAGGGCGTCTCTGAGGACCTTGGCGGTGTAACGCAGACCATACCTGCAACAACACAGAACCGTTTAGCAAAGAAGAGACTGGTGACGCGAGGTGCAGCAGCAGGCAGACACGTACGGCAGCTTGTGGAGGCTGGCGGTGATGGCTTTGAGGACTCTGTCCGTCAGGTTCTTCAGGTTGATGATGGAGATGTCGATGCGTCTCTGGACTTCAGGCTGAGCCAGAGCGTCTTCGGGAGAAACCTCATAGGGCAGCGAGCTGGTGAGACAGGTGAGACGCACAATAGAAGTGAGACGCGCAACGCAGGAGAGACGCGCAACGCAGGAGAGACGCGCAACGCAGGAGAGACGCGCAACGCAGGAGAGACGCGCAACGCAGGAGAGACGCGCAACGCAGGAGAGACGCGCAACGCAGGAGAGACGCGCAACGCAGGAGAGACGCGCAACGCAGGAGAGACGCGCAACGCAGGAGAGACGCGCAACGCAGGAGAGACGCGCTCTGACCTCTTGTGTCCGGTCTGCGTCTCGGTCTGGTTGATCCAGGTCTTGTAGACGTCCACGGGGTCGGTCCTGATGCTGAGCGTGCGGTCCTGCAGGACGTCCTGTAGAGCTGGACCCAGCACCTCGCGCAGGGCGTTTTGACCACGAGCATGGCGGTAGAAGTTTACCAACATCCTGATGACGGTGGGGTTTCCTGTGATCACGTCCTGGGGCTGCTCCACCTTCAGCCTGACATCACACACACAGGTAAGCAGTGACAACACGTTACTGCTCAGACACAGGTGCAGTGACATCATCGTTACCTGATCTCATAGCGGAGCGCTTCTGTGAAGAGCTGCAGCAGCAGAAAGGCCTCGCGGCGGTCGGAGCCATAGTTAAACAGACTGAACACCACCATCTCCATGAAGGAGGTGGAGCGACTCTGAGGCATCAGGAAGATCAGCTGAGCCAGGTACAGGGGCAGTGTCTGACACACACACACACACACACACACACACACACACACACACACACACACACACAAAATAACTGGCCAGCTGCAGATATAATGTATTGTCTGTTCCACTTGCAGTTGCACAATATCACCACCAGGTGGAGCCCCTGCCTTGTTGGTGAAGCAGAGATGACTGCACGAATCAGGCAGGTACAGTAATGTGATGCCATGGACCTGCTCAGGTCAGCTTGAGGTGAGCGAGCGGCGGGCAGGTGTGCCTTTTACCTGCAGCAGGTAGAAGAGGTGCTGGTAGGCCTCCAGTCTCTCCCTCCTGTCTCGGCTCAGAGCCTTCAGGCCTTTACTCCTCTCCACATCCATCATGTCTGACAGCTGCTCCTTGTTCTTCTTCGTTAGTTTCTTACAGTGAGACACCACTTCCTGTTCACAGACGGCGCTTTGTTAACGAGGACAACAAGGAGCCAATCAGTGTGTGTGTGTGTGTGTGTGTGTGTGTGTGTGTGTCGATGAGCTGAGGTGGCGGGGCCGTACCTGCAGCGTAGCACGGTTGCGGACCAGCAGCCCGATCTTCAGGTCCATCAGGTCCAGGTCGGCCTCCAGCTGTCGGTTGAAGCGAATGCTTCTCACCACCTCCTCCCTCAGACGCAGCAGCTCCGCCTCCTCTCTGATGTCACCATCCCCGAGGTCGAGGAGGTGAACGAACTTCCTGACCACAGATAGAGGGGGAGTGGCCGAGTGCACTAAAACAGGTGAGGGGGAAGAGGTCTTATTAATGAGTCATCGATGACACGGCAGCTTGACCAATCAGAGGCATCTGTGAACTCACCAAGCATCCTGTACTGCTCGCGAGCTCGGTTAGCTCTGAAGAAGGCCTGGATCTTTACGACGGCGCCCACCTGTGGACACAAACCGTTACTGTGGAAACAGGAGATTTTGTCTGACTGGCTGACGCAGTTGTACACACCGTCCTACGTACTGCATCAGGACCCCACAGGTGGATCTTGATGAGATGCTGAGAGTATCTGAGTCCACGAGTCATGTGAGAGTGACATCAGCAAAACTCACGTTACTATAAACTAGAATGTAGTAACCATCCTGAATATTGATCACAAGTTGTTCACACCCATCATCTCTAAGAGACTAGAAACAATATTACCTGGGTTAATACATAATGATCGAACAGAAACAGGACAACATCAGAAAGGTTTGGCACATAACGAGGCAGGTCGATAAACAAAAATTAGACCTTAGTGTTAAGTTTAGATGCTGAGAAGGCGTTTCAGTGAGGTGGTTCTTTTTATATAAGGTGCTTGAGAATTTTGGTTTTGATAAATCCGTAATTGATATTATTTCAGGGCTATACAATAATCCAACAGCTAAAATCAAAATCAATGGAGACCTCGCTGAACCATTTATATTGGAAGGCGGGACACGACAGGGCTGCAGTATTTCACCACTGCTTTTTGCTTTGTTTGCTTTGTTTGTTGTCGGAAGGTTGCCGGTTCGAGCCCCGGCTTGGACAGTCTCGGTCGTTGTGTCCTTGGGCAAGACACCTCACCCGTTGCCTACTGGTGGTGGTCAGAGGGCCCGGTGGCGCCAGTGTCCGGCAGCCTCGCCTCTGTCAGTGCGCCCCAGGGTGGCTGTGGCTACAATGTAGCTGCCATCACCAGTGTGTGAATGTGTGGATGACTGGATATGTAAAGCGCTTTGGGGTCCTTAGGGACTAGTAAAGCGCTATATAAATACAGGCCATTTACCATTTACCATTTGTTTGTAGAACCATTAAGTCAGTGGATCAGGCAGAGACAGGATATAACTGGAGAAAGAACAGCAGGAGGGGAACAGAAATCAGCACTATTTGCCGACAACTTACTATTAACGATATCCTATCCCTCACAGGCACTCCCCCAAACCATGGAAATGTTATCAGAGTATAAGGTTAAGTATTAACTTTAAACTATGAACCACCAGTCGAAATTAAGAATCGCTATAAATGGAAGTGAGATGCAGACAGAATTAGGTACCTATGGGTGGTAATACATCGTGACCTCACCAAAATGTTCAATGCCAACTACGCCCCGCTAAACGAACCTATACAATCAGACAAAGATGGAATACCATACACTCCAGGATCGAATCAGATTAAATATTCTTCCCCGACTGCTGTATTTGTTTCAGTCTTTACCGATTACTAATACCACAAACTGTGTGGTGGATACGATGTTCTCAAAACACATCTGGAACGGTTAAATATAAACGCCCCAACTAAAGAAAGAAAACGGAGGTCGTGGGCTTCCCTGTCTACGAGAATATTACTGCACAGCTAAGACCACTGATATAAAGATGTTGAAGGAACAATAGTTAAAGGAAAACCAGTTACAGCTTTAATATCGGACATAAAGTTACAGAATAAAATACAGATGGCAGACGCACCCAAATAATGACATCTGCTCTGAAAGAAGTAATCAGAATCTGCAGTTTGGAAAATGCCTCCAAGGTTTTAAGATTGTGTGCATATGATTCAGATTTTACCCCGAATCAGTACGATAATAGATTCAAGAGGATTTCAAAAGGTATAAAGGTATATGCCAAAGCTTTGAATTCTTAAGGAGAAACATGATTTAGGCTGAGATGACTTCTTTAGATATCTACAGGTCAGAAATGATTTTGATCAAAACTTAAAATCATGGTTCATTTTTATGAACCATGATTTTCTTTACGTTGAAGCCCTGAGTTGAATTCCCATTTCAATATTAAGATGCTGACTTACCTACCCGTGTGTTTCTTTCGTTCTCTTTTTTCTCTTTGTTTTTTTTCTCTTTTCAATTACAAGTTTAAAAAAGCAAAGACTGTAAAAAGTCAAACTACTGTTATGTTCGACTGCTTTCTCAATAAAACAGACAACGTTAACAAAAAACAACTCACGTTACGTCTGAAGAAACTCAGCCGAGCGCAATATCGTCTCCTCGCCAACCACATCCTCGCAAACGCCTGGATCTGTTCACACAAGCGGACGACGTGAATAACGCTCATCAGGTGAGCTGCACCTGCTAATCTAATCTCAGTCACATGATTAGGAACAGCAGCTGTTACCTTGACGACAGCTCTCCAGTTCATGTAGAGGAACTGCAGGCGCCGTCTGTAGACCCTCTGCTCGACGAACCTCCTCCAGTGAGACTGAACAGAGCAGAGCACACCTGTGACACACCTGTAGCTCCCAGACGAGCCTCAGCTCTCCAAGGGGGCTCATGCTCACCTGGATGACAACGACGGCGGCCATCTGATTCATCAGGAAGTGACGTCGTGCCGTCATCCGCCATCTGATCAGGAAGCCTCGACTGAGCGCCTGCAGGCGAACGACGAGGGCCTCGCTGTTCCGCCACAGCACGCCGCGACTGTACTGGGCCGAAACGCTGCTGACCACTTCCTGCAGGGGGGGAAAGTGGCACAGTGAGCTTGTAGCCAATCAAACTTTCCAAGCACAGAAACACTGTTCTGGTTTGACAAGGAAGTGAGCAGGTAAGCCTCAGGTGTGTCTCACCTGTATGTCGTGGCGATCCAAGAAGACGCTGTTGTGCACGAAGCCGGGGGGCCGCTCCCAGCTGCCCTCCAGTCTGCTCAGGTGGAAGAAATGAACGGAGCCGTCCTGCAGGCGGACTCGAACCCACTGACTGCGGTTATCTCCTGAACACACACACACACAGAGAATCACGTGTGTGTGTGTGTGTGTGTGTGTCTCTCTGTGTGTGTGTGTCTCTGTGTGTGTGTGTGTGTGTCTCTGTGTGTGTGTGTGTGTGTGTGTGTGTCTCTGTGTGTGTGTGTGTGTGTGTGTCTCACCTGTGCGTGTGCGGCGTGTCATCAGGGCGCTCAGCTCTCTCTGATATTCTGCAGCACAGTCAGGTAGAACTCCGTGAAGCTCCGCCTCCGGCAGAGACAGCACCCGCAGCGTCTGCTTCGCCCTGTTCTCCTTTACGGCCTGATTCACCGCGGCAACGGACAGACACACTGACGGACACACAACCAATAATCAACACACGGATCAATAATGAACACGCTGACGGGAAGTTCTGTCCTTTAGTCGTTTCTTCTTGTGCAACTCGGAGCGATGTTCACACCTGTCTCCCAGCACACCTTCAGTGATGTCACTGCTGACAGCTAACAGGTAAGATGAAGACGTTTCGCTCTCACAACCTTCCTCCGTCTGACACAAAGCGCCGCAGGTGCGTCGCAATGATCACGAATATCATCAAACACAAACGATGGCGGTCCAGCCTCTGATCGTTTCTAACCCACATGCTTAAAAACTGAACAGGTGTGGTTACTTGTGCAGGTAAATGAATCTGTGACTCACACTTTAGAGCTCTCTGACTCTGCTGATTGGCCATCCTCACGGCCTCCTGGATATCAGCCAACCACAGCTCGGCTCCCGGGTCTCTGCTCACCTGGTTGGACAGGAGGGGGACCTGTGACTGAAAGTTTAAACCTCACCTGGATTCTACCTCCAGAGGGTCATGATAAAGACTAAAGTCACAGTTCTGAGGGGCTGTTGAGGTGATGGCTCGGTTACCTGTGCAGTTACACCTGAGCAGTTACCTGAGCTTTGATCTGCCTGGCTTGGCTCAGCAGGGTCAGGTACTTGCAGGCATTGGCAGGTGAAACCTCGTCCACGCCACAGGAGGGCAGCAACAGGGCGGAGATAAGCCGCTGAGGGTCTCCGCTCATCACGGCCTTGTTTATTAGGCCGACAGCCAGGAGCTCTGAGGGTCACAGGGGTCAGAGGTCGCAGTGTCAGCTCAACAGAATTCAAAGAAGTTAATGTTTGTTGTTTATAATGACATCATTGTGTGTTTGTAACGATGTCATTGCGTTGTCGTACGCTGTTGTTCGTCCTGCGCCGAGCCGTTCACAGCGGCGATTCCTTCCTGCAGCTGGTTCCAGGTAAGCAGGTCTCGGCCCACCTGTTGTTTCACACCAGCCAGAGTCTCAAAGTACCTGTACGACAGTGACATCATCAACAGGGACGTCATTATCAACAGTGACATCATCAGCAGGTAAATGGGTAAGAGGCGGTACCTGTCGAGCAGGGCGGGCTCTACATCGGAGAGCCCTGCGGACGAACTGACCAATGAGGAGCTGAACTGCTGTAGGTGTCCCGCCTCCAGACCCTGATTGATGAGAACAACGGCTGACAGCATCTCCACGGCAACAAAGAGCTCCTCCTCCTGCAGCTCTCCCTGGAGGAGACAACAGGAAGTGCCAGCTGAATGACAGTGACGCCAGGGGCGGAGCTAGAGGAATTTTCTTAGGGTGGCAAAATCAAGGCTCCCCCCCCCCCCCCCCCCAAACACACATGCAGGTGGTCAAAGGAGCTTGCAAAGAAAAGCGTCTGGACTTCTCTAAGTTACTTGAAGACGTTTCACCTCTCATCCGAGAAGCTTCTTCAGTTCAGAACTGAAGAAGCTTCATTGACATAATGTCATTATATAAACTGAAGAAGCTTCTTCAGTTTATATAATGACATTATGTCAATGAAGCTTCTTCAGTTCTGAACTGAAGAAGCTTCATTGACATTATGTCATTATATAAACTGAAGAAGCTTCTTCAGTTCTGAACACAAACTTCAAATCCTAGTAGTATCTTTTTTACTGTAAACAAAAAAACAGACATGTTGAGTAAATTATTCTTATAACTTGAAATGTAAATATAAATTGTACATTTTGTAAACATATGCCACTATTTATCTAAAAAATGCAGCCAATACACCTGCCGTTTTTTATTTTTTTATTTTGTACAACCATTTAAAAATATTACTAAAACTAAAATCAGGTGTCGCAATAAGATGCCCCACAAATTATGTGTGACAGTAAAAAGAAATTGTTTGTCCACCACAAGACAGGAGAACAGCACAGGGATAAACCTGCAGGCCTGACAACAGGAGGTGTATCACTCCGCTGGTTTTCTACTTGGTGACAGTGCTGGGTCATATCATACCGTTCACGGTGATACCGGTGTAATGTTGGGCAACGATAAGAAAATGAGCACTATTTTTGGTAGCGCAATGCTAGCGGGCCGTCGTTATTACCGCGTTGTTTGGAAAATACGGCGCACTTAAAATCAATCCTTTGATTTGTCTGAAAGTCGACAGAGCCCCTTATAATCCCGTGTGCCTTATGTATGAACTCTGGTTGTGTTTACTGACCTCGAAACGATTTTATGTGCACGGCGCTCGAAAATCTGTCAGATGTTTCAGTACGACTTTGCTAAGCTACGAAGCCGCACCGCTTGATGGATTGTCGGAGTGTTATGGCTGTCGTAGGCGGAGCGATACGTACTGTGCTTCAACATACTTTTAGTTAATACGGTAATATTAAGTAAAATTTATTTATATAGCACATTTCACAGATAAAAATCACAAAGTGCTTTACAATAAGATCAGACATACAAGTTAAAATTAATTAAAAGCCCGTTTGTATAAAAATGTCTTCAGCTGCTTTTTAAAGGAGTCAGAGTCTAGACAGCGTAAAGACAATGGCAGGGTATTGTGTGTGTATGACCTCTTTTTAAGTGTTGTGGATGTTATACATGGTGATGCTGAGGATATGTCGGCCAGTTTCCACTGGAAATGCCTTTTGGTTAAACTGTCAGCGAGGAGTTTGCATTTGCACTGTTAAATGTTTATATAACTTTAATGCACATAAACAGCTGCTTGTTTAAGTGAAGATAGATTGATGGTTTTTTTGCACTAATAAAGTTGTGGAGTTGTAAAGTATTTTGTCTTGCATCAATTATATCGTCAGTCATATCGTTATCGCAGATTTTCAAATGTATATCGTGATAAATATTTTTGGTCATATCGCCCTGCACTAGTTGGTGACAGTGTTTACATTGCAATGTGCCTTTGTGACATTAATTGGTCGACATGGTACATTTTTCCACCAATAGGAAAGAGGCTCCCCCCCTTTCTTTACCATTTTCGTGTTGTCCTTAGAAAACATTTTTTGTTTTTAAACACAAAAAACGTGACGACAGTATTTAGAAATATATATGGCTCATATATATTTTTTTCATCACTCTGGATTTACTGGCCTGTAATTAAAATTAAAAACTTTGAAGTCCAAACTTCAACACGGGCTGAAAGACTCCGCGTGGCTGCAGCTTATTGCGGTGTCATCTTAAATCAGTCGTTTGATTTGGAGGTGCAGCGTGTGCGTGGACCCCAGAGGGTTAATAACTCTCACCTTCCTTCCATTTCCACAGTGTAACATCCACCCACCTGTGTGAAATCTGAAATTCCCATGGTGTTGTTTAAAATGTGCTCTGGCACAATCATAAGCATCGCTTGCTACTGAATACAAGGAAAAAGCCGGTCCTGCTATGGGCTGAACCATTTGTTACTGGTGCAGGGGGGGACACTATGCAATATATTCAGTTTTAGCATTTATATTCACTGTTGACTGTAACTATGCTCAAACTGTTAATGCTGTCTTATTTTAATAAACAACACTGTCACATGCAAAACTAGGGTGGCACTTGCCACCCGATGCCACCCTTCTAGATCCACCCCTGAGTGACGCTGTCACTCATCTCCAGGTAAACCCGGTGTTGCACCTGTGCCGTCTGCCTCTGCAGCAGCTGCAGCTCTCGGTGATAAAATGTCGCCGCAAACGGAAACACTTCAGGCAGCTGGAGGTCAGAGGTCATCAGGCAGCTGACTGTGCGTCTGGGGTCATTTCCACGCAATGCCGCATTAACGCTCTGGAGGGCCGCCACCACTGAAACACACAAACACACACACATACTGAGGCGAGGTCAGAGGTCAAAAGGTGAGCCTGGTTCGGGCGTGGGAAGAAAATGGCGTACTGTTTCGCGTGCTCTGAGCTTCCTGGTTGGCAGCGGTGACGCCTTCCTGCAGCTCTTCATGCTCCAGAGGATCCACAGAGCCCTGATTCTGGGGTCAGAGGTCACAGAGAGGTCAGAGGTCACTGAGGTCAGAAAGAGGTCAGGGGCCGCACTTGTTAGTTTACCTGGGCCTTCTGCTGGCGGTCTGCGGTAAGCTGATCCAGGTACCAGGGCCCATTGTCAGTACGGAGGCCCCTGAGGGCCAAACACGGCAGCTGGAGTGCCGACAGCAAAGCAAGCTCGTTGGCGACATCCAGAGCCTCGTCGACCTGCTCCACCGCTGCCCGCACTGACGCCCACAGTGACATAATCGTTAGGTCATCAATACCAGCATTAATGCCATCAGAACAGGGGGAGGGGCTTATTTCTCACCATTGACGGCACTGATGTGGTCCTGGATCTCCCTCTGAGTCAGATACTCCTCGTACATGTCTTTGTCCTCTGCCACAGCCTGCTGACACACACGCACGAACACACACGTCAACAGTCTGCTCACCTGACTGGACGGACACAAATCTCTTTAACCAATCAATGTCTTACCCCGCCGGCGGCCCGTTCAGCCTTCCTCCTCCTCGCTCGTTGCAGAATCTCCTGGTAGACGCTCATCAACGCCTCCTGCAGGTCAGTGAGGAGAGCAGCGGGGTTCCTCAGAGCCACCGCCGTCACACCCACATCCCCTTGGTCCACGGCCTCATTAATGGCTACCACCGCCGCGTGGACTGTTGGCAGAATGCAGGGTCAGTACCCCCAGCAGCCAATCAGTCTGTTCCTATCCTGTAGCTCCATCCGCTATCAGCCAATCAGAGTCTGGTCCTACCTGCAGCCTCGTCCACTGACAGCTCATTGGCCAGGATTCCTCCGATCTTGTTGAAGGCGGGCATCTGGATCCCGTATTTGTCGAGCTCCAGCTTCATGTTGTTGATCTCTTCCTCTGAACAAAGTTACAGGTCAGCAAAATTGACCGTGATTGGTCCAACACCCAGTACTGTAGCACCCACCCCCCGGGTGTCAAAGCCCCTTCCAAACCTTCCCAGCACCAACTTCTGTGAAAGTACACTAAAGCCAAACTAATCCCAAATTATTAGTTACCTATGTGGCGTTTACCTGTGAACTTGACCTTTCCATACAGGTCGTGAATCTGTGGGGCCAAACCGAGTCTGTACAGGTACAGGCTGCAGAGAGACGTGAGCACAGGTGAGCACAAGTGAGAGGCGGCACAGAGGATAGGTGATCAGACGAGCAACGAGGCGTACCTGAGCGCGTGGATGCAGTACACCGCTCTCGGCATGTTCTTCTTGTCGTACACGTCGGTCGTTTCAGGATGGAAGATCTGGAAACAACAACAGGTGATCAGCCCAGCTTCAAACCAATCGGCTAATCGATACTATGATCCGTCGATGTGTTCACTGACCGCCGGCAGCCCAAGTGCCGTCATGGCGTTTCTCCAGTGGTTGATGTTGTCAGTGTGGCGGAACTGAAGACCGACAGCCTGCAGGGATCAATACAGAGCTGATCATCGAGTTGATCAATAACCCCGCCCCCCAAAGAGCGGTAGACCGGATCAGACTGGTTCTAGCTGGTGTGTGTCGTGACCTGGTATCGCAGCTGCTCCGGGTCGTAGATCTTCTTCTGAGGAACAGTGCTCGGAGCGAAGCGATGACCCAGTTTGGCGAGAATAACGCCGTTCCTCAGCGCCTCCTCCAGCTCTGTGGGAGCAGGAAGCTCCTCCCCCAGACATGCCTCCATCCACCTGAAGAAGAAACTGGTTCTGTTAACAAAAGTGAGCAAACACTTAAGGTGCTCCTGGTCCAGGTCACTGACCTCTTGGCCTCCTCCAGCCTGCACAGGTACTGATAGGCCACATTCTGGATCCTCTGTTCGTCCATCTGCTCGGCGGTCAGACGCTCATCTGCAACACGCCAGGAAACATGACATCACACCCGTGTCACTCCTTTAACCGCAGATCAATATTGTGCTCTCAGTTTGTTTAGATGACGCTGAGCCCGTTTCTAACACTACATCAGATCAAACTGTTGATTACAAAAGGTCGACTGTGTTCGTCTGAAGTGGGAGAAGCGTTTCACCCTCATCAGCTGACCAACGACAGGCCATGGGGTCAGTTCCGGGACCAATATTAAAGATATCACCTGATGATGATGGTGGTGAAACGTTTCTCCCTCTGAAAACGCTTCAGATGAACAGAAGCAACTTTTCCTTACCTGGATGATCGATCATCTTTATCAATGAATGTGATCAGCACCAAGTTACAGACAAAAACACTGAGTCACATCATTAAAACCAGCTGCACTCCTGATGCTTCCCTCACACCTGAAAAAAATTCCAGCTCAAAAATAGTCTTCTCACAGGAAGTGTGGAATATTCAGCTTCCTGCCATCATCAGTTTACAGTCCCGTAGGTGATGAAGGTCTGCCGTGTTTCGAGGTCTGGAGCTCTTTGGGGTGAGCTCGGGCTGATGATGATGGAGGACGTGACGCAAGTTTGATCCACAATCTTTGAATCGGTCTGAAGCAGCTGAAGCTTCCTCACACGTTACAAACGCGTCTTCATCCAGATGCAGGCTGATGTTCCCGGGAACCATCTTCATCACTTTAAGAAGTTTTATTGAAACTGATGACAGCAGGCTGCTGAGGACCTTTGACCTGGAATCTTCTTCAGGTAAGTCTGACATGGTCAGGTGGGAGGTAAACCAGTGAGCTCAGAAAGCAGTAATAATATTTGACGTAAACTCCGAGTCTTACAAAGGCTGCTTGACTCTGATCCCAATCACAGAGGAGCCACAAGGGACCGTCCTCTCATATTATAAAGTTACAAACATAAGAAATTGCTCTAATATTCACAAACGCTCGGTTATAAATATCCAGAACATTACAGAGGTGAAAGATATACGATTGACATTTAACCCGTGAAACTTTATTGCACATTGCTTCACTGGTTCGGCGCGTTGCTCTTATTGTCTTGAAGTGACTGTAAACACGTCATTTCATTAAAGTCTTGCAAACTTTGGTTTGTTTTTTCACACAGAAAAACTGCAGCACGTGGGGCTACGGGTCTTTTTTTTCCCCCAAACCTATGACATCATCACGCCGTAAACTAACCAGACCGAGAATGCCTCCTCCACAGGTTGTTTCACACCAGCGGTGTCCACCTGTGCAGGTGAACCAGAACACCGCATGCGGGAAAACGCCCTTAGATCTTAGACTGAGACCCGGATCATAAGGAGTCCACCTGGACAAGTGTCCATCGATCACCTGACCTGTGACAGGTGACTCACCTGTGGTGGTTTTAATGTTGTAGCTGATCGGTACAGCTGCAAGCAGCAGCACTGAGGTCAGCTCCTTTGAATTAACCCCACAGACGCAGAAAATCACGGAGTGTGACACCGAGTTAATTACATATGAATCTGATTGACGCTGCGGTCATTCCGGACTCTCTGACCGACACTCACAGTGGCCGTTCGCGGCTAAATCCGCCATGTTGTCCCCCCTCTCGGTCTCCCGGGTCTGTGTCGGGTCGTTGCGGGTGTCTCGGTGTCCCGGTCCGGGTCCTCTCGGTGCCCGAATGTGTCCCAAAGTCTCGGTTAAAAACACAGAAACCGCAGCGGAGCTCCAACCGTCCTCCGACTGTTTCCTGCCTGGAGTTTCAAAGCTCCCGCCGCTCTCTAATTGGTCGAGCCGTCAGCCTTGCCTCCTATTGGCTAGAACCTCATTGCGGTGGATTGTGGTCTATGGAGTTCACTGTCGTAATAGCTGAATCGAAAACGGTCTTCCCGCAAATATTTACATCTTATAACTCACCTGGCGTGACGTCATAATGCAAAGAGTTTACTTGCGAAGTCTTCTTCTGTTGCTGCCGGTTTTACCGACCACTTCCGCGTTACCATAGCAACGAGTCAACCTGCAGGTCAGAGCGGTTTAGCAGAGGGGCTAGCTGCTTCAAATGTTCGGTGTCAGGGGACAGGTGAGCAGTGAGGAGGAGGAGCTTCATCATCCCCTGCAAGCTGTGAGTGTTTGTTATCGGCAGCAATTCAGTGATGTACTCTGCTGTAGCTGATTCAGCCCTTTAATAACCTCAGTATAAGCTCTTACTGATTGATCAGACCTTTCCTCATGGATCAATAATAACGTAGATAATCACTGTTACTGATTTGTCTCACTGACCTGCGCCTGATCCTGAGGATGGATCTGACTGATTGGTCCACACACCTGAACCTGCAGGTTCTCCGGTAGTCAGCTGATTCATTGATGAAGGCAGCAGGTTAGCACATCTGCATGTCTTTATCCAGGTGACTCTTCCTCCTTCAGGTCCAGCATGGCGTCCCGTGCAGCCCCTTCAGGTAAAGAAGCTGTGAAGGTGAAGAGGAGGAGTGGGAGTGTGGGGCGGAAGCAGACAGCAGACATTGAGGAATTGACATCTTCTGGGAACAAAGCGCTGCAGGAGGGACGCCCACAGGAGGCGCTGAGGTACTTCAGAGATGCCCTGAAGGCTGCAGAGCAGGTGAGGCGGTTACAAGAACAGATGTGGTGTCAGCAGTGTTAGTGGCACTCCTGGCACTACATTTCATATCATGCTCTCAGCTCCAGGACTCGCGGGTCCTGCGGGCCTGTTCCTTTAACCTCGGGGCTGCCTATGTGGAGGTAGGACGACCTCGGAAAGGTCTGGACTTCCTGCGGCATGCTCAGCCTGGTCCCAAGGCCGACCGCCTCCCTGACCTCCAGTTCAACCTTGCCCTGGCCCATGATGCACTGGGGCAGAGCCGGGAGGCCGCCACCTACTTCCTGCAAGCTGCCCAGCTGTATAGGTCACAAGGAGACGGCTGCAGCGAGGGGGATGCCTGCGTGGAGATGAGCCGCTGTTACAGCAGGACACGGGTCAGGACCAAAACCTGAATTTGACACAGAATAGGTGAGCCAGGTGACTCAGGTGTGTCTGTCTGTGTGTCACAGGACTGGGCGCTGGCGGCTCAGGGTTACTTGCGAGCTGCAGAGAGTTACAGAGTGGCCAACATGTTGGACTATGCAGCCACCGCCCTGTCAGAAGCAGGAAGTCACATGACCCAATCAGATCAGTGCAACCAGGAGGACATCATCGGTGTGCTGTCAGAGTGTCTGAGTTTGATGGGGAGCATTACGGACCCGAGGACTCTGGGTAATCACCCGAAAGAAGGTTGCTTGATTCAGAATGGAATAGAATAGAATAGAATAGGCCTTTAGTGTCACTGTGCAATCGAGCTGTGGTGCTCCAAGGCAACTATGCAGGAATAAATAACACACAGGAGACACAAGAGAAAGCCGTTAGAGAAAAAACCTGCAAAATGCTTGGAGGTGGTGCAGAGACTTGGTCTAAGTAGAGTCTGTGTGTGACTGACCTGAGTGACGAGGGTTCAGGTTGGTGGGTGGCCAAGGTGGGGTGTGGGGGGAGGGTGTTTGTTAACCGTCCGAATGGTCCAGGGCAGGGGTCGGCAACCTGCGGCTCTTTAGTCCTTATAGTGCGGCTCCGCGTGGTTTGGGAAAATAAATTAGAAGTATTTAGCTGAAGTGTAATTTATTTATGTTAGTTCTTTTTTAACTTGTAGTTCTAAATTGGAAGATTATTGTGATATTGAAATATAAAAATAAAATTATATTCTATTTTTTCATCGCTCAAAATAAGCGTCACACTCGTGGAAGCTGGTGTACCCGCCGAAACAGCGTGCATTTACCGAGACTTTCAACCCCAGCCAGGCCAATTATGGCTCTTCGGATCCACATCATGTCAGCAGCTGTTCCCCAACTATGTTAACACAAACACGCTCACGCCTCACAGACGACAGCTTACAGTCCTGCGTAAAGATGAAAGTGACTTCGTACAGCCCCGATCTGCAGACGCTGTGCGCAGAGGTTCAGGAGCAGAAGTCCCGTTGTAAACATATCACGGCAGACCCGACGATGTTTCCATGAACAGGCTTTTCAGCATCTCTTTATTGACCACTTTTCACACACGGTTGCTGTGCGCACACAGCCGACTGTAGCTTTGCAGCTCACAGCCCGACACACACCAACACAACAGCAGAGAGAGCACAGACGTAAAGGCGGCGAGGCGTGATTGCGGGTGCCGCTCAGGTGCGTCCAGATGGCTCATTGGGTGTTAAAGGTTGCTGACCCCTGGTCCAGGGGAAGAGGTGAGTCTGGAGGTGTGGGACCCGATGGACCTGTGGTACCCACTAGAGAGCCGCGGGTCAAACGGGTTTGTGGGCGGGATGTGAGGCATCACATGGCCCTGGTTTACCTGAGACAGGAGGATCTGGCGATGGCCTCCAAGGCGGTGATAATAACCATCTGTGCAGCCTTCCTGTTCTCAGTCGTGGGCCCTGCGTACCAAACACCCAGGCAGGAGGAGAGCACGCACTAGTTACTGTAACTGCTTCTCTGTCACTCAGGTGAGCTGTACCTGTCGGTGGGCGTGTCTTACTGCCGGCTCAGGTCTTTCCAGGAGGCAGTGCAGTGTTTCCAGAAGGCTCTGAGCCCCGCGGCTAAGTGGCCCCCCCTGCTGCCCAAGGTCTTGCACAACCTGGGAGCGGCGCTGAACTCCATGGGCCAGTTCAGGTCCGCCGTGGACTACCACAGGCTGGCCGCTGGACTGTACGGTGAGGCGCACACCTGCGGCTCACCTGTTTAAGCAGTTCACCTTTGACCCTCACAAACACTTGCCACATCTTTAATCAGGAGTCTGACAGGAAAATCAGTTTAGCTATAACAATGCTCTGTGTTTGTGTACAGGCTCTCAGGGTTGCCGTGGCGACCAGGCTCGCTGTTTCAGTAACCTTGCGTTTGCCTTCAGTCGGATCGGTGAGGAAGAGGAAGCAGCAGAGAGCTTAATCCTCGCCCTACAGGGATTCAGAGACACAGGTAACATCAGTACTGTCTATGTACATCGGACAGGTGAGACCCCTGTGCTCACCTGTGTGTGTGTGTGTGTGTGTGTGTGTGTAGGGGACTACCTGGCACAGGCTCAGGTGTGCGAGGTGCTGGCTGAGTGTTACCTGGTGCAGAGGAAGCAACACAAAGCGGTTCAGCTCTACAAACAGGCTCTGAGTGCGCTCTCTCACTGCCAGGTAGGTACGGTGGTAATGTGAGGTCAGCACGAGTGTGTACTCACCTGTTGGAGGTTGTTTGATCAGTGAGAGCGATCAGAGCATGAAAGAGTCGCCACAGAGCAGCATTGTCGTGTCTCTGTTCAAACTGTCGATGCAAACTTTATTCATACAGCATTTCATCACACACATCAACTCTACACACTTCACACAAAACAAAACTACACAAAAAAACACAGACACACACACTCGGAGCAGTTCAAATATCTGAGCTGAGCAGGTCACAGCTGTATGACAGTATCGGGAACCAGAGGATGGACTTAAAGGTCATTCTGTGCTGACCTGCAAGCTGATGCAGTGACTTCAGATTTCTGCATACCCATGAGGACTCTGCGTTCTGTATGAGGTGCAGTCGTTGTGCTGCAAAGAAAGCCTTACAACAATCTGTCCTACTGAAAGCTTGGACCTCGGGTCAGAGTCAGTTTGACAGAAGTCCATTAAGATCTCTGTCAGATGATACACGGGAGCATCAAACCTCGTCTTCTTCGCTTTCAGGACAGCGGCGGCATCCAGGACCAACTGGTGGAGCGACTGACTGCCACGCTGCAGCAGAGTCTGACTGTCGGTCCTCAGGTCTTACCACAACACCCATTCACTAAACCCATCACTGGTTATAAAGCCCAATAACCTCAGTTTGATCTGAATTAAGAAGCAGAAAGTTAGCGGCCATCCAGGTCTTTATGTCTTTAAGACATTCCTGCAGTGTAACTCATTGGTGTGTGTTATCTGGCTTCATGGACAGATAGAGCTGGGTGTCATCAGCATAGCAGTGTGTCTGTGAAGGTTCTCAGTCATCCAGGTCATCGTAGTCTAAGGAGCTTGGAAAGAAAAGCGTCTGGACTTCTTTAAGTTGCTTGAAGACGTTTCACCTCTCATCCGAGAAGCTTCTTCAGTTCTAAGGTCAAATGGCGGAGAGTCCCAGATATAAACCCGGTGGGAGTTTCCCCCCACAGAGGGACAAAAGGACCCCCTGATGATCCTCTAATCACATGACCCAAGGTGTGAAACTGGGTGTGGGTCACAATCAGCCAGGGTTTCAGGTGAGCTCATTGTGAAACCTGGCCCCACCTTATCATGCGAATTCCTGAGGTCAGATGGCCCAGGATGTGAGTGGGCGTTAAGGCGTCTGGGGAGGATCTCAAAACTGGATTATAGATGGCAGAGAGTTGGTGTCGTAAACCCCGCCTCTGTTCAAAGATGGTCGCTCACAGTGGATGCTTCTTTCACTCCTCTTTCAAACCATCTGTCCTCTCTGTCCAAAATGTGAACATTGGCATCCTCGAAAGAGTGACCTTTGACCTTTAGATGCAGATGGACAGCTGAGTCTTGTCCTGTGGAGGTGGCTCTTCTTGCGCTTATGAAGTGGCTGTTTGGTCTCTCGAAAGGGACAAAATCATTGACCGCCTTACATATCACCGCCTTTACCCAGGGGATGCCATACCCTGCATCTACGGACTTCCTAAAATCCACAAGGAAGCTGTCCCACTCAGACCCATAGTCAGTAGCATAAACTCAGCCACTTATAACATTGCTAAACACCTTGCTACCATCCTTGCTCCTCTCGTGGGGAACACCCCACACCACATCAAGAACTCCACCGACTTCACCGACAAGGTCCAGAAACTTACCCTGGATCCAGATGAAACCATGGTGTCCTTTGATGTAGTCTTTCTCTTCACTTGCATACCCACCACGGAGGCCGTGGAGACTGTCAGAAAACAACTACAAGAAGACAGCTCCTTGGAGGACAGGACCAACTTCACACCCGATCAGACCTGCACACTGTTAGACCTCTGCCTCACCACTACATACTTCAAATACAACGAAGGCTTCTACAGACAAAAACATGGCTGTGCCATGGGCTCCCCCGTGTCACCTATTGTAGCCAACCTTTACATGGAGGAAGTGGAAAGGAAGGCTCTTGGCTCTTTCAAAGGAAGAGTACCCAGCCACTGGTACAGATATGTGGACGACACCTGGGTCAAAATCAAGACACAAGAAGTGGAATCCTTCACTGCGCACATTAACGCTGTGGATAAAAACATCAAGTTCACCAGGGAAGACACAAAGGACGACTGTTTGCCTTTCCTGGACTGCGCTGTGCACATTGAAGAGAACGGCAAACTCAACATCGAAGTTTACCGGAAGCCCACACACACGGACCAGTACCTCCTCTTTGACTCCCATCACCCTCTGGAACACAAACTTGGAGTAATCAGGACCCTACACCACCGGGCAGAACATGTTCCCTCTAAGCCTGAAGGGGAAAAGAAGGAACACACACATGTAAAGGAAGCACTCAAAACGTGCGGCTATCCTAAATGGGCGTTCTTAAAGTCAGCAAAGAGGCACAGAAAAGAAGACCAGACACCAGCGAGGGAGGATAAGAAGGACAGACGCAACAACATTGTCATCCCCTATGTAGCCGGTGTATCAGAGAAACTCAGGAGAGTTTTCTCCAAGCATGACATCCCAGTGCATTTCAGACCCAGCAACACGCTCAGACACAAACTGGTTCACCCGAAAGACAAAACGCCAAAACACAAACTTAACAATGTGGTGTTTGCTGTACAGTGCAGCGAGGAATGCTCAGACCTCTACATTGGAGAGACCAAACAGCCACTTCACAAGCGCATGGCACAACACAGAAGAGCCACCTCCACAGGACAAGACTCAGCAGTTCATCTGCATCTTAAGGATAAAGGACACTCTTTGAGGATGCCAATGTTCTGCCATCTATAATCCAGTTTTGAGTTCCTTCCCAGACACCTTAACGCCCACTCACATCCTGGGCCATCTGACCTCAGGAAATCACATGATAAGGTGGGGCCAGGTTTCACAATGAGCTCACCCGAAACCCTGGCTGATTGGGACCCACACCCAGTTTCACACCTTGTCTCATGTGATTAGAGGATCATCAGGGGTCCTTTTGTCCCTCTGTGGGGGGAAACTCCCACCGGGTTTAAATCTGGGACTCTCCACCATTTGACCTTAGAACTGAAGAAGCTTCTCGGATGAGAGGTGAAACGTCTTCAAGCAACTTAAAGAAGTCCAGACGCTTTTCTTTCCAAGCTACTTACATCTGCACAGCAGTGTAAATGTATGCTATGTCTTCTAATGATGCTGCCTAAGGGAAGCATGTATAATGTAAACAGAATTGGTCCTAGCACTGAACCCTGTGGAACTCCATAATTAACCTCAGTGTGTGAAGAGGACTCTCCATTTACATGCACAAACTGGAGTCTATTAGATAGATATGATACAAACCACTGCAGTGCAGTACCTGTAATACCTACAGCATGTTCTAATCGCTCTAATAGGATATTATGGTCGATGGTATCGAACGCTGCACTGAGGTCTAGCAGGACAAGCACAGAGATGAGTCCACTGTCAGAGGCCATAAGAAGATCATTTGTAACCTTCACTAAAGCTGTTTCTGTGCTGTGATGAGCTCTGAAACCTGACTGAAACTCTTCAAATAAACCTCTGCAGATGATCTGTTAGCTGTTTGACAACTACTCTTTCAAGGATGTTTGATATAAAGGAAGGTTGGAGATTGGCCTATAATTAGCTAAGACAGCTGGGTCTAGAGATGCTTTTTGAGTAAAGGTTTAACTACAGCCAGCTTGAAGGCCTGTGGTACATAGCCGATTATTAGAGATAGGTTGATCATATTTAAGATCGAAGCATTAATTAATGGCAGGACTTCTTTGAGCAGTTTTGTAGGAATGGACATGGTGATGGTTTGGAGGATGAGAGTTCTGTCGTTAGTTCAAAGAAATCAATAAGAGAGGCAGGATTATTATTATTATTATTATTATCATTATTATTAGGATTCAATAAATATAAGAATGTCACATGACATAGTACCACCTGCCCACACCTGTGAATGAGCACAGGTGATATCAAACAATATCAAACCATCAGACAGGTGAATATTGTCCTGACAGCAGTATAATATGTCCTCCTGTTTAAATGACTCAGAAGCCCCACCCACCGGCACCACACAGCCTCTGGCCACATCGACACAGCCTACCTATTGGACCTCATGTCAGGTAAGTCCCATTGTTACACGCTACACAAAAGGTCAGACAGGTCACTGATCAGCTTTGTCCTCACAGGAAGAGTGACATCACAAAGAGCCCGGGCACAGCAGCAAATCAGCAACCAGATGCTCCAGAGACTGATGCCCCAGGTGAGTCTCACCTGTTCCAGCTAGAAACAGGCTTGTGTAGGACTTCATAGTTTGTGTGATTCACGTTGGGTGTGTGTGTGAACAGGATCTCAGCAGGAGGCCTCTGAAACACCTGAATACATGAGCATAGCACCTGGACAGAGGTAAGACCAACACAGCCCAAATCTGGACCTCAGGTGGGCTCCTGTTTCCTCTGAACAAACCACAATGTTTGTATTTCTGTTTCCAGCTCAGACCAGTTAAACAAGCGGCAGCACAGTGAGTCTCCACCACCTCATACACATCACAGCACACCTGAGGAACACCTGTGGGACATGTGGACACTATCACCCCATTAGAGCACTTCGCTCTCGCTCTGCAGGCCGACTTGTTGTTCCTAGAGTATTTAAAAGTAGAATGGGAGGCAGAGCCTTCAGTTTTCAGGCCCCTCTTCTGTGGAACCAGCTTCCAGTTTGGATTCAGGAGACAGACACTATCTCTACTTTCAAGATTAGGCTTCAAACTTTCCTTTTTGCTAAAGCAGATAGTTAGGGCTGGACCAGGTGACCCTGAATCCTCCCTTAGTGACGCTGCAATAGACGTAGGCTGCCGGGGATTCCCATGATGCACTGGGTGTTTCTTCTTCACTCACTATGTGTTTATTGACCACTCTGCACTGAATCATTTAGCTCTCTTCCACGGCGTGTCTTTGTGTCGTCTTCCTCCTCTCACCCCCACCTTCCCTGAGCCTGGTTCAGCCGGAGGTTTCTTCCTGTTAAAAGGGAGTTTTTCCTTCCCACTGTTGCCAAAGTGCTGCTCATAGGGGATCATATGATTGCTGGGTGTTACTCTGTGTTATTGTAGGCTACACCTTACAATACAAAGCATCTTGAGGTGACCGCTGTGATTTGAATTGAAATTGAGGTTGATGAAGAGCTGGGGTGCACCTGTTGCCTTGAGTCAGATTTATAAAGGTGTGCACAAACATGTTGTCTGATGTCTGTCTAATAAGGAGCCTGATGAATTATTCACTTTGTACCCATGAATATATTTATATGTGAAAGCATGTGCACAGCTGCAGTGAGGTCTACGTGAGGTTATTATTCCACCTGCAGCGATCTAAATCTGGAGCTGCGCTTCCCGTTCGGGGACCTCCGGGCGTCTCCGTGAGCAAACAGCAGCAGAGTCTGAAAGCCTCCTGCTGATTGGATCAGAGAGAGCAGGCAGACCGATGCAGGCGGGAGTTCTGTGTGAGTGAGCTGCTGAGGATGGCGCCGGCTTCCTCACAGTGCTGTCGGTCAAACAGGGCTGGCTTTAAAAAATTTATTTTAATTTGAATAATGCAATATTGATTCATTAAATCCTGAACCGGCCTGGCTCTGCTGAAGGTTTCTTCCTGTTATAAGGGGTTTTTTCCTTCCCCCTGTCACCAAAGTGCTTGCTCACAGGGGCTGTTGCGGTTTCTCTGTATTATTGTAGGTGTTTGGGGCGACTACTGATATGAATGAAGCTGAATTGAACTGAAACCTAATTGGGCGATCACCTCGTCAAACAGGTGTGCTTTGCTTTAAATGCGACAGGAAGTGGAACTGATAACGTACCTGTGTGTTTCCAGGTGAGTTGTGGTTGGACAGAGGGAACCCTCGCACTGACAGGTGACACATCCATTAATCAAACTTTATTAATCAATTTTTTAAAAGTCAATAAATAAACCTTTTTTTTCCAGCAATGCTTCACTGGCTCAGGACAGTGAGGCCCCGCCCAGCAGCCCAGGTGACATCAGAGAGCAGTCCTCCCTTGTGTCCAGTTGGAGGTCTCAGTTTTGTTTGCTGATGTAAGCTCTCCTGATTGGACAGTCGGTAATCGGAGAGGACCTGTCAGCGTCACTGAAGTCCTTAGAGCTTCAGTCAGCTAATGCTGCAGCGTTGCCGTGGCTCAGACCGAGAATCAGAGCTGAGCCATCACATTGTGCTGCTCACTCTGACCCGAGACTCTGACAACAGAAAACCTAAAAAGAAATAAAAACACACAACCAGCCGTCTGTCTCCAGACAGAATTCTTTGGACTGTTTTTCTGTGTAAAACATTTATTATTTAATTGTAATTAAATTATTAGTGATGAAACTATTGAAACAGTGATTTTTGACTCAGCAGGAAGCACACACACACACACAGTGCTGTAGCTCCTCCCCCTCCTCCTCCTCACTGCAGCCTGTCTGAGTCTCAGTGGTTCTCTTCATTGCTGCAGCTGAGGATCAGGATCAGAGGCGGTTCTCTGGGTTCTTCTGGGTTCTGCTGTGCTGGAGTGCAGGAAGAACATGAGGAGGAGAGGAGGAGAACAGAGGAGTCCGACCTGAGGCGGAGAAACGATCCATAGCTGCTGAGCAGGTAGAAACAAACCCTTTCACAATAAAAGCCTCAGTGAAGGTGCTTTGATGTGATTGTGAACTGAGCTTGGTCTGTTGCTTAGCTCTCTGATCAAACTCAACCTGATCACATCATCCTGAGGGGTGGGGCTAACCTGTTGAAGGATCATCTGACAGCAATGAGCCCAGAACAGCTGTTTGATGATGTCATCTTGTTATTTCCTGTTTTATTTCTAACACTGCAGAGAGGAGACACCCTTCTTTTTCTTTGAGCAGGTCAGCTTGAGCTGCAGGTAAAAGGTGGATGTGTGGCGAGAGTTAGAAGCTGGGACTAATTTGCATATTCAAAACGGAGGTGAAGTAAGAGGGGCTGGGTTTGATGGCGTAGAAGAAGAACTTTAACAGGAAGTTTGTGCTCTAGTTCACCATTGTCGCCCCTGGCGTGGCACACGGCGGTGCAGGTTGTTGGTGATTGTTCACCTCCATCGTCTGGACTGAGTGAGCAGCTCGAGCTGTACAGGACTGTCACCATAGTGTGTGTGCATAGGCGTCATCTCACCTCACTGTACTCTTTACAATACTAAGGACCTTCAGGCGACTGGTCAGTGCTGAAGGTCAGGTGCTCTGAATCACATGTTTATGGAGACTTGGTTTAGTTAACAGGTTGTATTCACTCACACATACACGTGCGCGCACACACACACACACACACACACACACACACACACTCTCGTTCATTGTTCAACACACTGATATTTCCCACCCAGCCCTCTGATTGGTGAAGGCTCTGCCTCTCTAGCATCAGACACAAACACGCTGGCCAAGGAGCTCAGCCAGTCAGACGTAGGAGGCGGAGTCTGAACCTCTGCAGTGACAGAGGTGAAGGTTGCCAAGGTAATATAATGAACACCCACAAACACACACACACACTGATCCTGGAGCCAAAATTAGCTGCAGACCTCTGAGCTGTAACCTGACCTGTGTGTGTGTGTGTGTTTTCCTATCTCAGGGGGACCAAAATCCAGGTCCCCACAAGTTAAAGGCATTTTTCACACTCAAAATGTGGTTTTAGTGTCAGGGTTACAATTGGGTTATGGTTGTGCGCCCCAGGGTGGCTGTGTAGCTTGCCGTCACCAGTGTGTGAATGGGTGGATGACTGAATGTGTAAAGCACCATACAGGCCATTTACCATTTTTATGGTTAGGTTTACGGTTAGGATAAGCAGCTAGGGAAAGCATTGTGTCAATGGAATATCCCCACTAGGATAGCAACATCTGATGTGTGTGTGTGACGGTGACAGTAGTGACGGGCAGCAGACGTCACACCGTGAACAACGAGGGGAAATGGGACACTCGTGGTGCTGAAACACATGTGAAGGACCAGATGTGTTTCTCTTAGAGACAGTTTTCATATGGTCATATTTACCATTAGACTGCATCCACTCAGAGAGCACATTCGCCTCCATCTACCTGTGAGCATCATCTGCTGACAGCAGCCCAGACAGATTTCAGCTGCTTCTCCATCAGAAGCCTGAAGGTTCATTCCACCAATCAGTTGAAAACATTCCCTATTGTCTGGGATTTATCATCTGCATTATTGATCGCTGATTGGTTCTTTTTAATGCACCAACACTTAAAGGCCTTGGGCTTCCTGCTGGAGCTATTTTTATCTTTAACAGGTGAACCTGAGTCAACTGACTCCCCAGTTACCATGGTAACCCCATCCCCTTCTCCTCAGCCTTTAGGGAGATTCTTATCTGTGACAGATAGGAAGTCTATTACACAATAAGAGCTGTTGGACTACAGGTTGGTAGACAAAGAGAGAAACAGACAGGTGATCTGCAATATCCAATCAAAGGTCAGCAAGTGAATCATCTTCTGTGACTTAGGAACAGATTAAACCTAAATAAAACACCTGTACACCAAGTCTCTGTGTCTCTGCAAACTGAGGTTCAGTGACCCCCAGAAGCCTCGCATCACAATGCAGAGAAGGTCCACTGGTTATAAGATACAGAAGAAGAAGAACATCCCAAACGATAACATGAAGGAGAACATACTAGTGTGACCCCAGGAAAACATTTTAACTGTCAGACAACCCTGAGGGCACAGGTACACAAATGTACCTGCTATGAATGCTCAGCGTCCAATGAATACGCTGCTTAATGACTAAAAGAAAATGGTTATAAGAAGGTTTTTGCTAAGCTAACAGTTTCAGATTGCTTTTATAGCTTGTGCTAAGGTAAGCTAACAGTTTGTACCTGCTGCTAGTGTTTGTGCTAAGTTAACCCTACCTCCTAAAACTTACTAACTGAAAGCAGTTAGTAATTTTTAAGAATGTGATTGTGATTCTAAAACTTCATTTTCATTTTTCTTCTTCTGTACAGGATGGCAGGTAACTGGTCCATCCTGAGGTTGTCTTTACCCCCCACCAGTTCTACAGCCACTACCCTTCACAACACCTCCCAGTACCCTCCTCTACCAGACTGGGAGGCTCCCAGCTTCACCCGGGCTGCTCAGTTCCGAGTTGGAGCCACCTTTGTCCTCTTCTTGTTTGCTGCCTGCAGTAATCTTGCCCTATTGGTCAGTGTGTGGCGAGGGCAGCGTTTGGCATCTCACCTGCGCCCATTAATGCTGAGCCTGGCATCAGCCGACCTGATGATGACATTTGTGGTGATGCCTCTGGATGCAGTGTGGAACATGACAGTGCAGTGGTATGGTGGTGATGCGCTCTGCAAGCTGCTCTGCTTCCTGAAGCTGTTCGCCATGCACGCCTCTGCCTTCATCCTTGTTGTCATCAGCCTAGATCGCCAGCATGCGATTCTGCACCCACTGGATGCTCTGAGTGCGCACAGCAGGAACCGACGCATGTTGCTACTGGCTTGGACCCTCAGCATTCTGCTTGCATCACCACAGGTAACTGTGAGCAGAGGTAACTGTGAGCAGAAGTAACTGTGGGCAGAGGTAACTGTCAGCAGAGGTAACTGTGAGCAGAAGTAACTGTGAGCAGAGGTAACTGTGAGCAGAGGTAACTGAGAGCAGAGGTAACTGAGAGCAGAGGTAACTGTCAGCAGAAGTAACTGTGAGCAGAGGTAACTGAGAGCACAGGTAACTGAGAGCAGAGGTAACTGTGAGCAGAGGTAACTGAGAGCAGAGGTAACTGAGAGCAGAGGTAACTGTGAGCAGAGGTAACTGAGAGCAGAGGTAACTGTCAGCAGAAGTAACTGTGAGCAGAGGTAACTGTGAGCAGAGGTAACTGTGAGCAGAGGTAACTGAGATCAGAGGTAACTGAGAGCAGAGGTAACTGAGATCAGAGGTAACTGAGAGCAGAGGTAACTGAGAGCAGAGGTAACTGTCAGCAGAGGTAACTGAGAGCACAGGTAACTGAGAGCAGAGGTAACTGTGAGCAGAGGTAACTGAGAGCAGAGGTAACTGTGAGCAGAGGTAACTGAGAGCAGAGGTAACTGAGAGCAGAGGTAACTGTCAGCAGAAGTAACTGTGAGCAGAGGTAACTGTGAGCAGAGGTAACTGAGATCAGAGGTAACTGAGAGCAGAGGTAACTGAGAGCAGAGGTAACTGTGAGCAGAAGTAACTGTGAGCAGAGGTAACTGTGAGCAGAAGTAACTGTGAGCAGAGGTAACTTTGATCAGAGGTAACTTTGATCAGAGGTAACTGTGAGCAGAAGTAACTGTGGGCAGAGGTAACTGTCAGCAGAGGTAACTGTGAGCAGAGGTAACTTTGATCAGAGGTAACTGTGAGCAGAAGTAACTGTGGGCAGAGGTAACTGTCAGCAGAGGTAACTGTGAGCAGAGGTAACTGTGAGCAGAGGTAACTGAGAGCAAAGGTAACTGAGAGCAGAGGTAACTTTGATCAGAGGTAACTTTGATCAGAGGTAACTGTGAGCAGAGGTAACTGTGAGCAGAGGTAACTTTGATCAGAGGTAACTTTGATCAGAGGTAACTGTGAGCAGAGGTAACTGTGAGCAGAGGTAACTTTGATCAGAGGTAACTGAGAGCAGAGGTAACTTTGATCAGAGGTAACTGAGAGCAGAGGTAACTTTGATCAGAGGTAACTGTGAGCAGAGGTAACTGTGAGCAGAGGTAACTGAGAGCAGAGGTAACTGAGAGCAGAGGTAACTGTGAGCAGAAGTAACTGAGAGCAGAGGTAACTGAGAGCAGAGGTAACTGAGAGCAGAGGTAACTGTGAGCAGAGGTAACTTTGATCAGAGGTAACTGAGAGCAGAGGTAACTGTGAGCAGAAGTAACTGTGAGAAGAAGTAACTGTGAGCAGAGGTAACTGTGAGCAGAAGTAACTGTGAGCAGAGGTAACTGTGAGCAGAGGTAACTGTGAGCAGAGGTAACTTTGATCAGAGGTAACTGAGAGCAGAGGTAACTTTGATCAGAGGTAACTGAGAGCAGAGGTAACTTTGATCAGAGGTAACTGTGAGCAGAGGTAACTGTGAGCAGAGGTAACTGAGAGCAGAGGTAACTGAGAGCAGAGGTAACTGTGAGCAGAAGTAACTGAGAGCAGAGGTAACTGAGAGCAGAGGTAACTGAGAGCAGAGGTAACTGTGAGCAGAGGTAACTTTGATCAGAGGTAACTTTGATCAGAGGTAACTTTGATCAGAGGTAACTGTGAGCAGAAGTAACTGTGGGCAGAGGTAACTGTCAGCAGAGGTAACTGTGAGCAGAGGTAACTTTGATCAGAGGTAACTGTGAGCAGAAGTAACTGTGGGCAGAGGTAACTGTCAGCAGAGGTAACTGTGAGCAGAGGTAACTGTGAGCAGAGGTAACTGAGAGCAAAGGTAACTGAGAGCAGAGGTAACTTTGATCAGAGGTAACTTTGATCAGAGGTAACTGTGAGCAGAGGTAACTGTGAGCAGAGGTAACTTTGATCAGAGGTAACTTTGATCAGAGGTAACTGTGAGCAGAGGTAACTGTGAGCAGAGGTAACTTTGATCAGAGGTAACTGAGAGCAGAGGTAACTTTGATCAGAGGTAACTGAGAGCAGAGGTAACTTTGATCAGAGGTAACTGTGAGCAGAGGTAACTGTGAGCAGAGGTAACTGAGAGCAGAGGTAACTGAGAGCAGAGGTAACTGTGAGCAGAAGTAACTGAGAGCAGAGGTAACTGAGAGCGGAGGTAACTGAGAGCAGAGGTAACTGTGAGCAGAGGTAACTTTGATCAGAGGTAACTGAGAGCAGAGGTAACTGTGAGCAGAAGTAACTGTGAGAAGAAGTAACTGTGAGCAGAGGTAACTGTGAGCAGAAGTAACTGTGAGCAGAGGTAACTGTGAGCAGAGGTAACTTTGATCAGAGGTAACTGAGAGCAGAGGTAACTGTGAGCAGAAGTAACTGTGAGCAGAAGTAACTGTGAGCAGAGGTAACTTTGATCAGAGGTAACTGAGAGCAGAGGTAACTTTGATCAGAGGTAACTGTGAGCAGAAGTAACTGTGAGCAGAAGTAACTGTCAGCAGAGGTAACTGTGAGCAGAGGTAACTGTGAGCAGAGGTAACTTTGATCAGAGGTAACTGAGAGCAGAGGTAACTGTGAGCAGAGGTAACTGAGAGCAGAGGTAACTGAGAGCAGAGGTAACTTTGATCAGAGGTAACTGAGAGCAGAGGTAACTGTGAGCAGAGGTAACTGAGAGCAGAGGTAACTGTGAGCAGAAGTAACTGTGAGCAGAAGTAACTGTGAGCAGAGGTAACTTTGATCAGAGGTAACTGTGAGCAGAGGTAACTGTGAGCAGAAGTAACTGTGAGCAGAAGTAACTGTGAGCAGAAGTAACTGTCAGCAGAAGTAACTGTGAGCAGAGGTAACTGTGAGCAGAGGTAACTGAGAGCAGCAATAACTGTGAGCAGAGGTAACTTTGATCAGAGGTAACTGAGAGCAGAGGTAACTGTGAGCAGAAGTAACTGTGAGCAGAAGTAACTGTGAGCAGAGGTAACTGTAAGCAGAAGTAACTGTGAGCAGAAGTAACTGTGAGCAGAAGTAACTGTCAGCAGAAGTAACTGTGAGCAGAGGTAACTGAGAGCAGAGGTAACTGAGAGCAGAGGTAACTGAGAGCAGAAGTAACTGAGAGCAGAGGTAACTGAGAGCAGAAGTAACTGAGAGCAGAAGTAACTGTGAGCAGAGGTAACTTTGATCAGAGGTAACTTTGATCAGAGGTAACTGAGAGCAGAGGTAACTGTGAGCAGAAGTAACTGAGAGCAGAGGTAACTGTGAGCAGAAGTAACTGTGAGCAGAGGTAACTGTGAGCAGAGGTAACTTTGATCAGAGGTAACTTTGATCAGAGGTAACTGTGAGCAGAAGTAACTGTGGGCAGAGGTAACTGTCAGCAGAGGTAACTGTGAGCAGAGGTAACTTTGATCAGAGGTAACTGTGAGCAGAAGTAACTGTGGGCAGAGGTAACTGTCAGCAGAGGTAACTGTGAGCAGAGGTAACTGTGAGCAGAGGTAACTGAGAGCAAAGGTAACTGAGAGCAGAGGTAACTTTGATCAGAGGTAACTTTGATCAGAGGTAACTGTGAGCAGAGGTAACTGTGAGCAGAGGTAACTTTGATCAGAGGTAACTTTGATCAGAGGTAACTGTGAGCAGAGGTAACTGTGAGCAGAGGTAACTTTGATCAGAGGTAACTGAGAGCAGAGGTAACTTTGATCAGAGGTAACTGAGAGCAGAGGTAACTTTGATCAGAGGTAACTGTGAGCAGAGGTAACTGTGAGCAGAGGTAACTGAGAGCAGAGGTAACTGAGAGCAGAGGTAACTGTGAGCAGAAGTAACTGAGAGCAGAGGTAACTGAGAGCAGAGGTAACTGAGAGCAGAGGTAACTGTGAGCAGAGGTAACTTTGATCAGAGGTAACTGAGAGCAGAGGTAACTGTGAGCAGAAGTAACTGTGAGAAGAAGTAACTGTGAGCAGAGGTAACTGTGAGCAGAAGTAACTGTGAGCAGAGGTAACTGTGAGCAGAGGTAACTTTGATCAGAGGTAACTGAGAGCAGAGGTAACTGTGAGCAGAAGTAACTGTGAGCAGAAGTAACTGTGAGCAGAGGTAACTTTGATCAGAGGTAACTGAGAGCAGAGGTAACTTTGATCAGAGGTAACTGTGAGCAGAAGTAACTGTGAGCAGAAGTAACTGTCAGCAGAGGTAACTGTGAGCAGAGGTAACTGTGAGCAGAGGTAACTTTGATCAGAGGTAACTGAGAGCAGAGGTAACTGTGAGCAGAGGTAACTGAGAGCAGAGGTAACTGAGAGCAGAGGTAACTTTGATCAGAGGTAACTGAGAGCAGAGGTAACTGTGAGCAGAGGTAACTGAGAGCAGAGGTAACTGTGAGCAGAAGTAACTGTGAGCAGAAGTAACTGTGAGCAGAGGTAACTTTGATCAGAGGTAACTGTGAGCAGAGGTAACTGTGAGCAGAAGTAACTGTGAGCAGAAGTAACTGTGAGCAGAAGTAACTGTCAGCAGAAGTAACTGTGAGCAGAGGTAACTGTGAGCAGAGGTAACTGAGAGCAGCAATAACTGTGAGCAGAGGTAACTTTGATCAGAGGTAACTGAGAGCAGAGGTAACTGTGAGCAGGAGTAAGTGAGAGGAGAAGTAACTGTGAGCAGAGGTAACTGTAAGCAGAAGTAACTGTGAGCAGAAGTAACTGTGAGCAGAAGTAACTGTCAGCAGAAGTAACTGTGAGCAGAGGTAACTGAGAGCAGAGGTAACTGAGAGCAGAGGTAACTGAGAGCAGAAGTAACTGAGAGCAGAGGTAACTGAGAGCAGAAGTAACTGAGAGCAGAAGTAACTGTGAGCAGAGGTAACTTTGATCAGAGGTAACTTTGATCAGAGGTAACTGAGAGCAGAGGTAACTGTGAGCAGAAGTAACTGAGAGCAGAGGCAACTGTGAGCAGAAGTAACTGTGAGCAGAGGTAACTTTGATCAGAGGTAACTTTGATCAGAGGTAACTGAGAGCAGAGGTAACTGTGAGCAGAAGTAACTGAGAGCAGAGGTAACTGTGAGCAGAAGTAACTGAGAGCAGAAGTAACTGTGAGCAGAGGTAACTTTGATCAGAGGTAACTTTGATCAGAGGTAACTGAGAGCAGAGGTAACTGTGAGCAGAAGTAACTGAGAGCAGAGGTAACTGTGAGCAGAAGTAACTGTGAGCAGAGGTAACTTTGATCAGAGGTAACTGTGAGCAGAGGTAACTGAGAGCAGAGGTAACTGTGAGCAGAAGTAACTGTGAGCAGAAGTAACTGTGAGCAGAGGTAACTTTGATCAGAGGTAACTGAGAGCAGAGGTAACTGTGAGCAGAAGTAACTGTGAGCAGAAGTAACTGTGAGCAGAAGTAACTGTCAGCAGAAGTAACTGTGAGCAGAGGTAACTGTGAGCAGAGGTAACTTTGATCAGAGGTAACTGAGAGCAGCAATAACTGTGAGCAGAGGTAACTTTGATCAGAGGTAACTGAGAGCAGAGGTAACTGTGAGCAGAAGTAACTGTGAGCAGAAGTAACTGTGAGCAGAAGTAACTGTGAGCAGAGGTAACTGTAAGCAGAAGTAACTGTGAGCAGAAGTAACTGTGAGCAGAAGTAACTGTCAGCAGAAGTAACTGTGAGCAGAGGTAACTGAGAGCAGAGGTAACTGAGAGCAGAGGTAACTGAGAGCAGAAGTAACTGAGAGCAGAGGTAACTGAGAGCAGAAGTAACTGAGAGCAGAAGTAACTGTGAGCAGAGGTAACTTTGATCAGAGGTAACTTTGATCAGAGGTAACTGAGAGCAGAGGTAACTGTGAGCAGAAGTAACTGAGAGCAGAGGTAACTGTGAGCAGAGGTAACTGTGAGCAGAGGTAACTTTGATCAGAGGTAACTTTGATCAGAGGTAACTTTGATCAGAGGTAACTGAGAGCAGAGGTAACTGTGAGCAGAAGTAACTGAGAGCAGAGGTAACTGTGAGCAGAAGTAACTGTGAGCAGAAGTAACTGTGAGCAGAGGTAACTTTGATCAGAGGTAACTTTGATCAGAGGTAACTGAGAGCAGAGGTAACTGTGAGCAGAAGTAACTGAGAGCAGAGGTAACTGAGAGCAGAGGTAACTGAGAGCAGAGGTAACTGTGAGCAGAAGTAACTGAGAGCAGAGGTAACTGTGAGCAGAAGTAACTGTGAGCAGAGGTAACTGTGAGCAGAGGTAACTTTGATCAGAGGTAACTTTGATCAGAGGTAACTGAGAGCAGAGGTAACTGTGAGCAGAAGTAACTGAGAGCAGAGGTAACTGTGAGCAGAAGTAACTGTGAGCAGAAGTAACTGTGAGCAGAGGTAACTTTGATCAGAGGTAACTGAGAGCAGAGGTAACTGAGAGCAGAGGTAACTGAGAGCAGAGGTAACGGTAACTCACGGTTGGAGTTTTGTCTCTGACGTATACGCGAAAAATAAAACACCTGGAGATGACTCGCTTTGTTATGAAAGACATGAGTTTTTTCCACAGCTGAAAAGTGAATGCAGCAGTCTGTCATGTAACATAACATTAAGTTGTGTGTTGCTGCTACCTGTGCACCTGCTGCTCGCTCTGCACCCACATGTATGAGGCGACAAGAAACTTGATTTTATTAAAGCAGGTTAAATGATCACGTTTTCTTGTTAGAGATCCTCCTGTCTGAGCAGTCAGCAGCTTCTCCACCTGTCAGCAGGTGCCGGCTGCTCTCACATGCAGCTGATCCAGGTGAAAGTTCCTGCAGTAAATTCTGACTGCGTGTTAATCCTGGCAGGAATGCTCTGGATTATCCATGCACAACCTCCTGCTGATAGCTCAGGCTAACTGCTCCCCTTTGTTTCTATAAGGCATGCTACCGATCCTGAGACGTCAGTTGCTAGTTCAAAGTAAGAGCAGCTTCAGAGCAAAACTGAAACTCAGACCAGGACGTCACATCTGGATTTTTTATCTAATGAGCTGTTGTTTATTGTTAGAAATACTAATGTGAGGCCTCCAAAGTGTGACTCTGTCCGTCCATTAGCTATTTATCTTCAGGACCATCAGGGTGGACTCGGTGGACTTCACTCAGTGTGCGTCTCACGGTAGCTTCAGTCGCCGCTGGCAGGAAACTGTTTACAACATGTTTCACTTTACCACGCTGTATGTCGTCCCCCTGCTGGTGATGAGCTGCTGCTACAGCCGCATCCTGCTGCACATCCACCAGCAGCACCTGAGAGACAAAGGTAACACATCTGTGAACAACACCTGTAACGCATCTGAACCACACCTGTTCTCAGCCATCACAGCTGATTTGTTGTATGATCAGCAATGTAGACACTCCCTCTTTCAGCAGGTGAGTCGCCCCTGCGTCGCAGTGGCACCGACATCATCCCAAAGGCTCGGATGAAGACTCTGAAGATGACGGTGGTCATCGTGCTGTCCTTTGTCGTGTGCTGGACGCCATACTACCTGCTGGGGATTTGGTACTGGTTCCAGCCCGACATGCTGCGCATCACACCGGAGTACGTCCACCACGCCCTCTTTGTGTTTGGGAACCTGAACACCTGCTGCGACCCCATCATCTACGGCTTCTACACGCCGTCCTTTAGGGCCGACCTCGCCGCCTGCTGCCGCTGGGTGAGGAGTGATGCGGACACTTCGTCCCAATACATAGACCGAATGTCCACCAGAGAGGGTCCTCACAGCAGGGAGCACGAGCCGCAGCCCTCCACCAACAACCAGACTGCAGCAGATCAGCCAATGAAAGCACGTGACTTTAGCATGTGACTTATGCTTTGTGTCAGGTGATTTTTATTTGCAGGCGCCTGAGCAGAGTTGTTGCCACAGAATCAGAATAACGCGGTCATTTTGTCTGCATGTTGACTTTATCAGTTTAGATCACATGGTTTGTCACGCCCTCCACAGATGATGCTCAGAGAGAAGGCGCTGACCTCTGACCCTTGTGTCAGGCCTTTAAGAGAAGTGACTGCAGTCAAACAGCAGCAGCATGCTGATGCCTCTTGATTACAAATTAAAGTGCATCTTTTTTTCTCATTAATCTCAATCAATCATTAATCTCATCTGAATCCACAGAGCAGCTTCTAGTGTCTGGATGACCTCGTCAGGGACACCTCCAAAATGGACGTGCTCCCTCTGTGAACCACAGGGTGGAGCTCTAAGACAACAGGATGTGTCTGCATCCAGAGGCTGTATAGGCGTGGCATACAACAACATCAAATCTCACTCATTCAGAGCTCAGCCTTCTCAGTCTGTTAGTATGGTGACCTCACAGCAGTCATGTTATTGGTTAGATGATGTCTGACAGCACAAACGTGGTCCAGAGATCCAGTTCAGCCAAGCAGACAGCGAGCAGCTACAGCTGCCTGTTTCACCATCCACTTGTTAGTCAAGGAGGTCACGCCCCTAATGATGCAAGCTTTAAGCCTTAATCCAGTTCAAACAGGTGACCTGTGGGGGCATGGAAGTCTCTGGGGACTGACTCACTGGTACATCTGCTGGATGTTAGAGGAACTGCAGCTTTGGAGGTTCAAATGTGACCATACCCATGATGTGACTCATGCATGTTTGTTTGTGTTTCAGGTTTTTAGCAATGTTATCATCCTTGGCAGTGTTGGGGTAGTTACTCAAGAAAAGTAATGGATCACACATTAGCTTTTACTTTTCTTAAAAGTAATGTAGTAACTTATTTAATTCCTCGCCGGAGAAGTATGTTGTCAGACTACTGGTTACATTACTTTCTGATTTCTCTACAAAATGACCTCAAACCCATTGTTACCAGTTACCTACAGGCTACAGTCCCACACACCAACGCAAAGCCCTCCTAATGACCGCACACATATGGACTTTGGTTTTTAGTTTATCACTTATTAACTCAAATTAAAGATGAGCTCATAAGTTCAGGCTCTGGATGCTGGGCTAACGTCTGCTTTAACAACACTCTGGGTTCTTGGCTAGCTTAGCGTTAGCATGCCACCCGTTCACATGTTAGCAAAGTGTCTGTAACGTGGACTGTATTCAGTGGTCGACAGGAGGCAGCCGACACACTCAGCAGGACAGTCAAAAGCTTGCGACCATAGTGGCAGTGGGAATTCCACAGTGTTTGTCCTTTAATAAACGCCAACCTTACAAGCCCGGCTGAACGGCTGCGGTCTCATCATACATGAAGTGAGCAGAGTTCATACAACCAACATACAGTTCATACAACATACTTTGAGTTAGTGAGGTAACGATATGAGGTCCATGTGTGAGCACGCCGCTCTACAGAGGGCAGTGGTGAATACTTGTGACATCACTAAACATCAACTTACGCTGTCTCAAGGAGACACCGCACTATTACGACTGTTACAAGTCAAAGTTGTGTTAGTAGAAAAGTCTGGTTGTTTGTGTCCTGGCTGCACTTTCCACTCTACCGTCTTCCTGTCCTTTTGTGTAGTAAAATAAAAGCAATGCCCACATCTCCACTCCTCGAACGCTATCGCTGTGCTGCTCCACCATTGTCCTCCTCCTGCACATGAACTGAATCAGCTGACTGTACCATACAAGAATGTTTTCTTTCTGTCCAGCTGGCACTATCTCAAGAACTTGTTCAATGAAAGTAATGACATAATTGCAACTGTAATGCGATTACATTACTGCATTACTGAAATGTAATGTGATTACAGTAACTTGTTACTTTGTAATCCCTAACACCCAAAACTGGCCGTGGAGTTCCTCAGGGTTCTGTGCTGGGACCAGTGATCTTAATGTACGCTTCCCTTATTTAATACTATTTGAAAACACTGCATCCATTTTTACAGCTATGCAGATGATACCCAGGTGATATCCGGGTGTTAAGGTGAGGTACAAAAGTACTTCACCTCACACCTGCACCAGCTGCTCGGCCATCAATCTCTTGCTGCACAGTTTTAGTGCTGATGCAGTCACAAATCTGTTTAACGTGTCTTTATCGGCAGTTCACATGACTGTACATTAAACTCACCTTGTCAAACCTCAGGTGTCGCTGCATGAGCAGCTCGTCCGCTAAATAAATGATCAACAAAGACATGTTTTCTACTTCAGCTTTATTTGGTTTTTATGTGTCTGAACAGCAGAAATTAGGACAGAGAAACAGTCTGTGGAGAGAATCTGCAGCACAAACAGGAGGCTCTGAATACGCGAGCTCAGAGCTCGGTTTAAAAAGCAGTTTAAAGCTTTGGGTGCTTTTATTTTTGTGACACATTATTCAAACATCTTTATAGAAAAAACAGAATCATTAAAGCATCATTTCTCTCATTGGTTCTAGGCTTCAGTCACTACGATCGCTACATCTCAGGTTTAGTTTCTACAGTGTGTCGACAGCAGGAGGTGGACTCAGCTCGGACAAACAATAAAACAGGTTTTTATGCACAGCATGGCTTTGAAATCACATATGGCTTATGGGTAAATATGGCTGTTTAATCAGAGGCTCTACCTTCAGCTTGGAACAGCTTTTATAACTCTACAAATATCTTCATATCAGCTACAAACATAAAGAATCAGAAAAAAGTCAAACTGGAAGAATCATAATATTATTAGAATAAAAATACAAATTTTAATGTCTTTATTTTGGCAGCTTTCCTCTTTGCTGCCAAACGGCAGCGACGGAAAGATAAGAATGAACAGAAAGCGGAAAGTTCAAGAACAAACTCAACAAAACACCTGAAAACTTTACTTTTAGAAACAATCGTCTCATTTCGGAGCAGAGATGAAGACAGCGGGGAGCTCTGCGACCTCTGACCTTTGACCCTGAAGACAGCAAGGAGGGTGTTTTGTTGAACTGGGGGAGGAGGTCAAAGGTCCAAAATCAAAGACACTCTGACACAAAGATGGCTCACGACAGTTTTCACCTACGCTAGGGATGTCGAACTCCAGGCCCCGAGGGCCCTGGAGGTTTTAGACGTGTCCTTGATCCAACACAGCTGATTTAAATGCCTAAATGACCTCCTCAACATGTCGTGATGTTCTCCATAGGCCTGGTAATGAACTCATCATGTAGTTGAGGTGCGTTGACTGTGAGATCCAAAACCTGGAGGACACTGGCCCTTGGAGTTCCCCACCCTGACCTACACTTTGGCACAGTGTACACTCTGGTCTGTTAAGTCTGGGCTTTAAGGAGGAGCGCTGGCTCCAGGAAAAAGGTTGAGATTCTTTTCTGCATCAGTGCGACTTAAAACATCCTAAAAGGTTTTAAACAGAAAGCAGTTCAATAGCATTCAAATATGACCCTTTATTTATGGGTGAAAACGATATTTGAAACAGGTGTTTTCAGGTATAGATCTCCGCATGTTTTAGGAAGTGAGTCCTGAACAGATGAGAAGAGCGAGGACTTCAGAAAATGATCACCACTGCCTGTAACGCAGGTGATGAAGGTTCTTTAGAGGACGGAGGAGAGCAGCGTGAGTAGAAAGAAAGCATTGAGAACCACAACTGTCTCAGCCGAGGACCACAAAGCACTTTCACATAAACTGTTATAGTGACGCTGCAATTAATGAGGGTGGAGGTGAGGCCAGAGAAGAACAGAGTTCCTGTTCTCCATGGTTTCTGCCATTTGTAGAGATAACTGTTGATTACACGGTTTTAAATGGCGAGTGATGGTGGTGCACCAATCAGCATGCACTTTGTCACTCAGAGAGTAAAAGTCCTGAATTAGCAGCTAAACAGGTTCCAAGAACTTTGGCAGTTTGTACTTCCTGCAGTGTGGAGTGACCACAGCTACGAAAATGTTCCCGCAGTCCAAAAGCATCTATGGTGGCGTCATGGTTTGGGACTGCTTCAGTGCATACAGACCAGAACAGCTCACCATCACTGATGGAATGATGGATTTGGACTGAGAAGCAGGACATCTGCCTGTGGATTGAATCGTGCAGCAGAGACAACAACCCTCAGCTCACAAGGAGAACATTGAAGAAACGTTCACGTGAGGAGATGTGAAGCTCAGAGTCCTCGGGGCTGATGGCCAAGCACAGCGTTCATGTGCTCGAGGTGATACCGGATCATTTTCATCAGCAAATCCAATCTTTTCATTCTGTTTTTCTACTCTTTTAACTTGTTTTAGATAGCACCAATGCCAAAACATCAAAAACCAAAAAGAGTTCAATGTTCCCTGCAGAGAGAAAATATCATTTATGAGTTAAATTTGAAGAATGTATGTTTGGAAGAAGGACACGTTTCTAAAACATGGACGATTTTTCTCTGTTGGTCTGGAAAATGTTTGCACGGATCAGACACGGGACCTGGTCCCGGTCACAGAGGGCTACAGTAAAGTCCTCAGGATCAGGAGGTCAGGGGGTCGGAGGTCACTCGTAGAGACATTAATCCGCACAGAGTGAGCATGCTCTGTGGCGTAAATACAAACATAATATCTGGATATTTCTGAGCTTTTGGTCAGCGCGGCTTTATCCTTCATTTATTTGGTTTTCCTGACAGCTCATCCTACCACGACATAAGAAAATATACTTTCACTCCTTTTTCCAAAGTCTTTGTGTGAGACATAAAATGTGATGGCGAGGAATTATTTTGGTTTTGTTTGTTCTTCGACTCAGACAGGAACTGGAGTGAAAACAAACAGGAAATGCAGGTAAACTAGTTTTTCTTTTCTTTGGAAGGCATTCAGCTCATTTTAAATAATATTTGGCTGAACTCTACAGAAAGCTGCTCTTCATCTATATTCATTTGATGCATTAAAATACATCAGAGGTCAGTTTAGACATGGCTCATGGGGCTGTACACACCTGTGGGCAGGTAACGGGAAGTGGAAGCCCTTGAAAACATAAAAAAAATTCATTGAAATCGGGACAGACAAGGCCAGAGATGTCCCACACTTTCCTGTCTCACCTTTCCCAGGTGAAGCAGTCAGATCTTCTCAGGTACAGAGCTGCTCTTCCGTCCCTCATCAGCAGAAGCAAAGATGTCTACAGACAGCGAGGGATGGATCCAGAGCAACGAAGCCAAGGTCTCGTGGGCAAAAAGGTTAAAACAGGGAAAAGGTCCCAGAGGAGGCTTTTGGTTTGAGGTAGGTTAGCTTGACCTGCAGCGGGAGGCTAACAGCAATTTAGAGGTTTGGCATGAAGCCCGAGGTAGCTCTCTTTGGGGGGAAACAGTTTGGTGGAGGAGTTGGAGAGGGGAGGGGAGGAGAGGCAAGCCGACCGTGGGCCTCGTCCACATCCTGACCGGAGGCGAACGCGACGAGACAGACAAACACTGAAAGGCTAAAGCGGAGCAGAGGAGCGTTAGCGTCCTCTAAGGTTACCTGCTGACCAGAGAAACAATAATTCCCTTTGGCTCTGGGCCTCTGAGGACCGGCAAACGGCAGGTAGAACACCTTCTCAGGTGCATCTCAGAGGCCCGTCTCTGGTCAAGCCGGCAAAAGGCCTCATCGTCTCTGGAAACTCGGCACCGTCGGTGACTAAAACAAAATGAGCCCAAACTAAAGAAAAAAGCTTTTGGTTTCAACAGGAAGTAAGCATCAGCATCTGAACGCACAGGGGGAGGAGCCAGAGTCATGTGACCAACAATTTGTGTGTTTACAGGTGAAGAATTGCGCTTTGGTTTTGATCTGGAGACAACCTCATTTGGGATTGGTGTCACAGCAGTCAAGTTCAACGGGTTCAGTCTCCCTGTGGGATCAGACGCCACCTGGAGCTTCCTCAGACAAATCATCATCATCATTATAATCTATGCGTTAATCTCTTATCCTAAATGTGGTAAGGAGGAGAGAAGGCGCCACAGGCCGGCGTCCGGGGGTGGGGGGGAAATGTGTGGTGTTTTATCCGGTGCCTGTGCCCAGGTGAACAGGTAGAGCAGGTTCAACCATGACCATCAATGGAGGAAGGGTGGAATCGCATCTCTGTAGGCGGAACAAGGGAGAAGGGGGTCATTGACAGGAAGGTGTTTCCTCAGGCAGGTATTTGACCCCGAACTCTGGATCAGGACCATCCCTTAATAATCATCCAGGCGTGTGTGTGTGTGTTTACCTGGCTGAGCTCGAAGCTCTCAGGTGTGTGGCCTTTAGGACCACTGACGCCATTCAGAGTGGGTGGAGTCTCCCAGCTCTCCCCCTTCCTGCAGAAAAAACTGAGCACAGAATACAGTGAGAATGATGAAGACGATGATGGCGGTGGTGGTTGTGAGGACGGTGAGGACGATGATGGTGAAGGCCTTACTTGCGTCTGTATGCCAGCAGGACGAGCAGCAGGCAGCAGAGGATGCAGGCTAGGCCACTGTGAAGGCCGACCAGCAGAGCGGACGTCGAGCTGTCAGCCTGATCGCAGTTACAGCTTGAACCAGCTGAGGGCGACAAACATCACATGTTACACTGCTTCCATTGGTGACGGTGTGCAAGAGGTCAGAGGTCAGGCTCCTACCTGCTGCAGCTCTCTCTCCCTCTGCCAGAGATACAAGGCGGCGGTTGGACGGACTGTCTCCGTTCCCGTTAAACGCCACCAGCTGGATTTCGTAAATGGCCGCCGGCTCTACAGGAAGTAAACAAACAGATTATCACAACGCTGTATCCACTTCCTGTCGGGCTGCCTGTACACACCAGCCTCATACTCACCCAGGTGGGAGATGGTGTGGGTGTTGATGTGTGCTGGGAAGGTTTCCTGCCCCTGCACTTCTGGGTTGGAAACACTGCGGTACTCCAGTCTAAAGCCCTCCAGCTTCCCCGGCTTGCTCGGAAGCTCCCAGTACACCTGCATGGCGGTCTGGTTCAGGACCTTAGTGAAGAAACTGGGAGGACTGGGAACTGTGGGGCAGACAGTGCCTGCGGTCATTCACAGAGACAGCATCTCCAAAACGTTTAAACATGGTTTTATTGTGATCAGAGCAGGTCTACCCCACCCCAGGCCCGCACCTCTGAGGTCAAACCCTGTTCATGACATCAACACATCAAACAGTGTTTCTGCATTCATCCTCTGAAACATAAAGATGGTGCTTAAAGCCTCAGGCTGGGTGGGTGTGCCCTCTGCTGGCAGATGTGTGGAGCTGCACCATCCTTCTGTCAAACGTCTGATCAGATTACTGTTCACTAATATGAAGCCAATCCTTCTCTTTGTGTGTGGTAGGAAGCGCTGCCCTTACACCGATGCATCTTTACCAGAAACTTTTACCATCCTACAAATCTACAGCTTCATCAGCTCCATTCAGGACCAAGCTGCAGACCTTCATAGCAGGCTTCAGCTAATGTTTTCACGTCATTGTGAGTAGATCTGAAACACCTCGTGAACTCAGACCCAGGAGATTACTTTTAGGTGGAGGTCCTTTTCCGAGGCTGGAATGCTGTGGCACCATCTTCAGATGGCGAGGTTTTATAGATATTAGATATAGTGTGAGTGTTTTCAGTGTTAGCAGTCAGAGGTGACCTACCACCGCCCAGCGTGCTGGCCATGATGCTGTCAGACTGCTGGCTGCCTCCCAGCGCCGAGTACGCCTTCAGGTAGATGGAGTAGGTGGTGGCAGCTTCCAGGTTGCTGAATTCGTGTTTGAAGGTGGTTTTACTGACGGCCTCCTGCAGCTCAGCACTGTCCGGCTCTGAGGAGGTCACAGATCAAAGGTCAAACAGGTGAAAGCAACCACAGTCGGTGATGGTGCTGCAGACTGATTGACTGGGATTATCGGTTACACGCACCAATCAGTCTCCAGGCAATCAGGAACCAGTAATTATGCCCCCACAGAGAAAGTTCATATCACGTCATTACCCTTAAATCTCATTTCTAGTCTCCTCACACGGATGATCTCAGACTTAAAAATACCAACCCCACCCTTCTCTCACCGCCCAGTTTCCTGATGTGCAGGACATATCCGATGATCTGCTGGCTCACATGTTCTGCCGGCTGGTCCCAGGTCAGCTGCAGGCTGCTGGAGCTCAGCGCCGCCGCCTGGAGGCCGCTGGGGGCCTCGGGCAGCTCTGAGCCCTGGCTGATGGCGAGGCGAGCGCTGGCCTGATTGGTGCCAGCGCTGTTTTCGGCAATGCACTGGTAGATGGCTTCATCCTCGGGGGTGATGCGGGTGATGGCGAGCGTCCTGCAGGTGGTGGCAGAGAAGAGGTGGGACGTTAAACCGTGCAGTAACCTCACAGAGAGAAAGACCTTCTGAGCGTAAACAGAAGGATCTCACGTGTTCCCGTTGGTGAGCTTGACGTTGCCGCTGGGTATCAGCAGTTTGCCATTCTTCAGCCAGATGAGGTGGGGGTCGGGGACGCCGGACGCCGTGCAGCTGAAGACGGCGCTGGCCCCTGCTGGTCTGGAGACAGACTGTGGCCACTGAACAAACTCTGGAGGAGCTGCGGTCCAGAAGACAGAGCGTTACAATTTCAACACAGGGCAAACCTGAGCTGGTGGTTTACCCTCTGAAAACTTATTCTCTGTGAGGCCTGTGGGGGGATGTGCCGCAGCACCATCACGAGTGGAGACGACCAGGAAAACTGTCAGAATCAGACAGACTGTCATGATCCTGGGTCTTTTGACCCAGCGTTTTAAGTTTGAGTTTATTTTGTTCATTAGGTTATCTAAGTTCATTTGTTTATTAGATTCCCCTTGTGTTTCCAACCCCTGTTAAGTCTCCCTTGTCCTTCATGTGCTTCACGTCTGTGTTTCTTATGTTGTCATGTTTGCGTTTCATTATGTTTCCCATTTTATTTTGAAAGAGGTCCTGTGTCCCTGCATTTTGTTTTACTCTTCCCCTGTGGCGTTGTTATGTTCATGTTGATCTACTGTGCCTTTCTGTTCCATGTTTCAGATCCCTATGTTCTGTCTCCTCAGTCTGTTAAGTTCACGTCTTGAGTCCCGTCAGTGTGTTTCCTGTTTTACTTTCAGTCTGTCCTATGTTAATGTTTCTAGTTTTGCTTCCCTTGTCTCGTCCTGCTTAATTACTCCCAGCTGTGCTCTCCTCCTGTGGCTCATTCCCCCTCGTTATCCCTCAGTGTATTTAAGCCCCATGTTTCTCTTTGTCAGGGTTGCGTCCTCCCTCATAGCTGTGTGATTTTTCCCTGTGGCTCCTTGTGCTTTAGTTTTCCTAGTTTAGTTTTGTGTTGTTTTTCGTGTCCCACTCCACGCCAGAGATAAAGCTGTGCTTTTTGAGTTTACTTTTCGTCTCTGCGAGTTTGCGTTTGGGTCCTACTCTTGCCTGCACACAGCCGTATTGTGACACAGACGTGCTCATTTTATCTAAAGAACCTCAGAAATACCACAAGTGAGGAACGCTATCAAACATCGTAGCAGCGCCGTAACGGGGAGAAAAGCCACGAGCCCAAGGTCAAAACGCTAACACGTATTTAATTTATATTTAATGTAACTGTAACAGAGGTTTATACATGTCTTCAAAGGTGATGCTGAGTCTTTGGAGCCACCTGGTGGATGAATAACTCGCTACATAAAGCTAATCACTAAAAACGCATCATGTTATCATCACACGCCGTGTCCTCAGAATGAAAACTTGAGCTTGTGTCTCTGTTATCTTTGAACAGCACTTTGACCTTTGACCCCACCACCACACACACATACACACACACAGACACAGCTGTCTGTCTCCACCCACTTCATCTCCATGGCTACAGGGAAACCGTACACACACATCTCTGTCACCCCACAAGAGCCCCGCCCCCTCCCACTCTGAATGGAAAGAGGGGGAGGTCAGGGGTCAGAGGTCACAGGGGAGGGGAGAGGGATGAATAGGAGTCATTTATAAAAGTGTGTGTGTGTTGCTCTTGAACTTGGGGTTCTGTATCTTAGGAGGTCAACGGTCATTATCCCTCCACAAATAAAATGTATTTATGTGTCCACCCCCATATCTGACACACACACACACACACACACACACACACTTTTTATCATTTTTAGCAGGACTGTATTTTGTGTATTTGTACTTTCCTATTTTCTGTTCTGTTTCTGTGTTGTTGTTGTGTGGGCTGTACGCCAGCCTGAACGATGCACGGCAACAATAAAAGACTTTATCTTTAAAAACTCTTCTGATTAAACTGCTGAGAATATTTTTGTTCATTTTGCGTCTCCTCGCTTTTATTTTCGTGTCTCTGATTGACATGTTTGTCACGCGTGCTTTTTGTTTGCAGTTAGTTTCACAGTGGCACACGTGTAAAACGATGAAGTCGTCTTTGTAAAAACAACTCAGATGTGATAAAATGATAACTCACACCAGCTACAGACAAGAAAACGACGCACCCTGAAACTAACAATAGAAATAAGCTGAATTAAACACAACAATAATGATAATAATAATAATAGAAGAAATGATTTGATGTCTCTGATGGGAGTCACGTGGACGTGTCGGTGAAAAGAAGGTTGTTACGGTGGCTTCTTCCTCCTACTGTTTAGGTCTCTGTGGGCGCTGCCGCTGATGATGTGTGAGCCATCTCCTCTGGATGCTGTTGTGTAACAACATGTTCGTCACATACTGTGTGAGTGGAAAGCACTTTGGGTGTTAGTTTTGTTTTTTGTTTTTTGATTTTCGGATTATGTGATGGTTTCAATTACTTCTATCGTTGTAAGTATTCTTCCCTTATGACTTGGATGTAAATTAAAATACTATTTCAGTATCTAAGGCAGATAACCTAAGTATGAAGAATGCTTACATGATGTACATATTGTGAATGCCTGCTTTTGAAACCTTAATAAAAATATGAATTAAAAAAAAAAAAAAAGGAAAGCACTTTGGGTGGTTTTACTTGTGCGTTAAGTCAAACTGACTTCAGATGGGTGCATGAGGGATGAACCCTTTCATGCAGGACAAGGAAAGCTGGATCATCACACAGAGCAGGAGCCGCGGTCGGGTTTAGACCGAGGCTGTCTGTTGTGGCCCTGCCCGTTTGTGCACTCGTGTTTTTGTGGTGAGGACAGTCTGCAAGTCTGAGTGTCAGAGTGACAGACGGAGTTTCAGTGGGAATAAAGTCCTCATTGTGAAGTGGGGCTCTTCTCATGCTAATCCAGATTCTCATGAAGCTCTCAGTCACACACACGTTCACAATGGGCCTGTGTGACCTCTGACCCCTCCTCCTACATGACCTCTGACTGAGCTGCAGCTGAGCGAGCAGGACAGGAGTCCCTGAACGTCTCACACGTCTGCGTGGAGCTGCAGAGGAAACTCTGATCGGAACCACATGGAGTCCTCGGGGCTGTGCGCTGGTCTTTCCACCGTGTGTGGGAAAACACTGTGCCTGCTGCGTAGATGACACATGGCTGCACGCACCCAGAAACTGCAGGAAAAGCTGCAGCCAGTGCGTTTTTCTCCCACAAACTCACATATAAGATCATCAACACCTCACGGTTTCAGAAACAAATGCGTCTGACGCGCTCACGTGAACAGGAAGTGAACTCTGAGGTGCTGCTGTCACCTCTCTGATTTACAGAGAGGGTCAGAAGTCACATGTTGGGGGTGAAGAGTCCGACAGCAGCAGGCTGAACTGAACTCGACACACAACCAGTCAAGTTCAAGAGCTGACAGATGAACACACACGCACACTGCATGTGTGTTTGCACACTCGACATGATGAGGTGGAGCTGAACAGATGGAGCGGTTGCTCTGCAGCTGCTCGCCGCTGTGTTCGCAGGAAGTCTGCCTTAGGCTTGTTCTGAGGATCTTATTGGTCAGTAATCGTGTTCTTTCCTGTTCCACCTGAGTGCTCGAAGCACTGCCTGATTCACACATAACACCAGCACTTTTTTCTGCACCTGTACTTCCTGTCTGACGTCCTCACTCTGGTGGATGCATCTGAGGGCATCTTTCCCAGGAATATTTGGGACTGAGTCACCGATCTTCCTATTAGTGGATGATTGGCTCTACATCCTACGCGCCCAACTTTCAAGGAGAAGTGTCAGTCATGAAGGAGCAGCAGGTTTGTTTCAGTCTGCACACCAATCATTGATGAGGGGCCAGCAAATCAGACTCGCTGCCCGCCATCTGAGTCACTTCAGTACCAAAAGCTGCTCCTTCAGGAGAACCAGAACCAGAACTCGCTTTGAAAGGAGGACAGAGAATGACTCATTTTCAACCAGCAGCAGTTCCTTCATCGCTGTGCCTGACCGACTTTCTCTGATAATCACAACCATTCCGAATGGATTTGTCTGAAACTTAGTGTGAATAGAAATAAAGGTTTATTCAAACAGAACAGACGCCGTACATCCAGAAATGTCCCTCAGTCTGAAGATCAAAGATCTGACCTGCAGGACTTCTAAGGTGAAAAGTTTGAATGTTTAAGGTGAGGACAGCTCGGTCACATTTGGCCAGCTGATGTGTTGTTGCTGTGTGCAAGCGTACCTACCTTGTACAATGAGGCGTCCAAGCGCCGTCCTCCTGGACCTGCTGCCCGGTCTGTTAGCCGAACAAACGTAAACGCCTGAGTGCTGCAGAGTGGCATCAGAGATCATCAGGTTTCCTGTTCCCAGAACCTGGATCCCCTCCACGCCAATGGACCGGCCGTCTGACCGCACACAGACACCATCATTAACACAGCTGATCTTAACAGGTAATCAATACTAATGATTGGATCAATGAGTGCAGGAGGAGGCGTTACCGAGGCGACTCCAGGACACGATGGGCCGGGGGTTTCCTGTGGCAACACACTCCAGGATGGCGGTCTGGTGGACATTGATGGTGAGGTTCTGAGGGCCGGACAGGATTACGGGCTCCTTGTAGATCCTGGATCCTGCAGCTGTGTCCAGAAGACCAGAAACCCTCAAAAACACCCCAAGACTCTGTTTACCCTCAGTCCGGACTGTTTCTACCCTCAGTCCGGACTGTTTCTACCCTCAGTCTGGACTCTTTCTACCCTCAGTCTGGACTCTTTCTACCCTCATTCAGGACTCTTCTACCCTCAGTCTGGACTCTTTCTACCCTCAGTCCGGACTGTTTCTACCCTCATTCAGGACTCTTCTACCCTCATTCAGGACTCTTCTACCCTCAGTCTGGACTCTTTCTACCCTCAGTCTGGACTCTTCTACCCTCAGTCTGGACTGTTTCTACCCTCGTTCAGGACTCTTTCTACCCTCAGTCCGGACTCTTTCTACCCTCATTCAGGACTCTTTCTACCCTCAGTCCGGACTGTTTCTACCCTCAGTCCGGACTCTTCTACCCTCAGTCCGGACTCTTTCTACCCTCAGTCCGGACTGTTTCTACCCTCATTCAGGACTCTTCTACCCTCAGTCCGGACTCTTTCTACCCTCAGTCCGGACTGTTTCTACCCTCATTCAGGACTCTTCTACCCTCAGTCCGGACTCTTTCTACCCTCAGTCCGGACTCTTCTACCCTCATTCAGGACTCTTTCTACCCTCAGTCCGGACTCTTCTACCCTCATTCAGGACTCTTCTACCCTCAGTCTGGACTCTTTCTACCCTCAGTCCGGACTCTTCTACCCTCATTCAGGACTCTTCTACCCTCAGTCTGGACTGTTTCTACCCTCATTCAGGACTCTTCTACCCTCAGTCTGGACTCTTTCTACCCTCAGTCCGGACTCTTCTACCCTCATTCAGGACTCTTCTACCCTCAGTCCGGACTGTTTCTACCCTCATTCAGGACTCTTCTACCCTCATTTAGGACTCTTCTACCCTCAGTCTGGACTCTTCTACCCTCAGTCTGGACTCTTTCTACCCTCAGTCCGGACTCTTCTACCCTCATTCAGGACTCTTCTACCCTCAGTCTGGACTCTTTCTACCCTCAGTCTGGACTCTTTCTACCCTCATTCAGGACTCTTTCTACCCTCAGTCCGGACTGTTTCTACCCTCAGTCCGGACTCTTCTACCCTCAGTCCGGACTCTTTCTACCCCCATTCAGGACTCTTTCTACCCTCATTCAGGACTCTTTCTACCCTCAGTCCGGACTGTTTCTACCCTCAGTCCGGACTCTTCTACCCTCAGTCCGGACTCTTTCTACCCTCATTGAGGACTCTTTCTACCCTCATTCAGGACTCTTTCTACCCTCAGTCCGGACTGTTTCTACCCTCAGTCCGGACTCTTTCTACCCTCAGTCCGGACTGTTTCTACCCTCATTCAGGACTCTTCTACCCTCAGTCCGGACTGTTTCTACCCTCAGTCCGGACTCTTTCTACCCTCAGTCCGGACTGTTTCTACCCTCATTCAGGACTCTTCTACCCTCAGTCCGGACTCTTTCTACCCTCAGTCCGGACTGTTTCTACCCTCATTCAGGACTCTTCTACCCTCAGTCTGGACTCTTTCTACCCTCAGTCAGGACTCTTCTATCCTCATTCAGGACTCTTCTACCCTCAGTCCGGACTGTTTCTACCCTCAGTCTGGACTCTTTCTACCCTCAGTCCGGACTCTTCTACCCTCATTCAGGACTCTTCTACCCTCATTCAGGACTCTTCTACCCTCAGTCTGGACTCTTCTACCCTCAGTCTGGACTCTTTCTACCCTCAGTCCGGACTCTTCTACCCTCATTCAGGACTCTTCTACCCTCAGTCTGGACTCTTTCTACCCTCAGTCCGGACTCTTCTACCCTCAGTCTGGACTCTTTCTACCCTCAGTCCAGACTCTTCTACCCTCATTCAGGACTCTTCTACCCTCAGTCTGGACTCTTTCTACCCTCAGTCCGGACTGTTTCTACCCTCAGTCCGGACTCTTCTACCCTCATTCAGGACTCTTCTACCCTCAGTCTGGACTCTTTCTACCCTCAGTCTGGACTCTTCTACCCTCAGTCTGGACTCTTCTACCCTCAGTCTGGACTCTTTCTACCCGCATTCAGGACTCTTTCTACCCTCAGTCCGGACTCTTTCTACCCTCATTCAGGACTCTTTCTACCCTCAGTCCGGACTGTTTCTACCCTCAGTCCGGACTCTTTCTACCCTCATTCAGGACTCTTTCTACCCTCAGTCTGGACTCTTTCACCCTCACTCTGGACTCTTTCTACCCTCACTCTAGACTCTTTCTACCGTCAGTCCGGACTCTTCTACCCTCAGTCTGGACTCTTTTTACCCCCAAATCGGGCATTCAGTCTTTAATTATGTGAGTTTTGCCTTACAGAACCTTGCCCTCAGTTTTGTCTTACCAGTGACAGTCAGCTGGGCTTCGTGGCTGTAGCGAGTGTTGGCGATGTTTGAGGCGATGCAGCGAAACAAACCGCTGTCAGTCCGCTGAACGCCGGTGATCTGCAGCACGCCATTAGGAAGCAAGGTGTACCTGTACACAAAGCATATACAAACAGGCTTGAATCCTTATACGTTAAAATTTAATCTCATCACACTTCACTAAAGACATACCTGTGGTTATCGGTGCTCAGTGAGCATCTGTCTTTCTGCCAGGTGATGTTGGCCTCTGGGATACCATTCACCTGACAGGTGAGTCTGGCCACACCCCCTACATCCACATGCATGGACTCTGGGTGAGAGAGGAACTTAGGGAGGGCTGGTGGGAGGTGGAGAAGAGACCGTTAGTACAGGTGGGTCACGTGTGTGTTACTGTGAGGTTTGTTTGATGTTTTTTGTGTGTTTGGGTGGACGGCAACTCACATGCGAGCTGGACGCGGGCCTTGCGGCTGACCAGCATGCCATAGCGGTTCTGCACTGCACACTCGTACTCTCCGGCATCCGTCTCGTTGCTCTCTCGTCTCTTGGAGAAATTTCTGATGAGCAGCGTGCCGTTGGTGAGCACTGTTGCTCTGGTACCAGTCGCTATGGGAACCCCGTTGAGTCTCCAGGTGATAGCGATAGGCCCCTCCCCCTCCACCTGACAGTCCAGCATCAGGGGACGGCCCCTGACCGCAATAACATCACCAGGCTCCTTCAAGAAGGCCAACTCCAACGCTCCGAGCACACCTAAGGGGAAGCAGGAGGGTCAGGGGCGGAGTCTCAGTGCACGTTTCTGATGGTGAAGCAGGTTTAAAAACACAAACACTCACTGACAGGAGGCAGATGTGGAGATGAGGGTTATGATGATAATAAGGGCGAGGAGGTGGCAATGAGGTGGCGATGATGATGACTGGAAACACCTGCCCAAAGCAGTATCCAGGTGACTCCGGCAGGCAGAACTCAGGGCTCGCGTTGACCCTCAGGCTATGATGAACACATGAATGTGACGATGGCAATGATGACAAAGATGGCAATGATGTATATGTACTGAAAGAATCAGAGCCAGTGTTTGTTATAAATAAACTGGGAACGTTAGAAGACTGCATGCACCCAATTATAATCAATCAGGTCTGTCACACAGACTGAGGTCTTTAAATTACGTGTTACTACACCTCTCATCATCTGAAGGCCTGGACTGAACAAGAAGCAGAAAGCAGCGGGGCTCAGGTCTGCAGTGTGTTGTTTCCATCACGTGGTGAACGAACTGCTACAGCGCTTTCCTGCTCCACCTCAGAGCAATTTATACCACACATTATTTCTACAGAATTCTTTCTGTGATGGATGTGTCAGAGAGCAAAGTGGACCTAACATCTTGTCCAGGGATATTTGGCATGCTGGAGCAACAAACTAAACCGCCACCTGCTCTACAGCCACAGCCACCCCTCAAACACAGCACAGATCAGCCTCTCTGCGGGCCCCCTCTGCGGACCAATGCAGGTCTTGTGTCTGTTTATTATGCTGTTCAGTGAATGCATCGTTCCTCCTCCTCCCTCCTCTGGCCCTTTTCAACTTGAACTTGGTTGAGGTGACTTTCCCAGGCTCCCCCCCTCCTCCCCATCGCCTCTTTGAGAGGATGCTGTGGGAGGAAAGACTGAGTCTGGCAGCAGGACCAAATCCTTTAGTGTGAACGACGACAATAGAGAAACAAAAGTTAACCAAGACACAACACCCCACCCCCAAAGGATCCCACAAACAACCAAACACACCAAACCCTGCAGCTGCCGGACCCCAGGACGCCTCCAGGCCTGCAGCTCCTCATAAACATCCATCACTTCAGCCTCTTTATACAGCTTCACGCTTGTTTCCACAGACTCTGAGCACAAATCACTCTAAAGGCCAATTTCATCTCCTTGAAGAGGAGAACAGGAAAACATGTCAAAATCTTCCTTCAGCACCAACACCGGGCTGGCACAGGGCCGGCAATGGGCCCACATCACTCCTCTTTATAAAAGCAACGATGAATCCTGATGACGTCACGTCAGGAAAAGTCAAAACTGGTTTAAACAGGAAATCATCAGCACGAGATCGGACCCGACACCATGTAGGTGTACAAACCAGGTGTGGACCGTTCACACCTTTTGGTGTCCCGTGACAACACATCTGGACCACAGCAGGGCGTGCTTTATGCCAGGGGTGTCCAACTCCAGGCCTCAAGGGCCGGTGTCCTGCAGGTTCTAGACCTCACCCTAGGTCAGCACACCTGAATCAAATGATTAGTTCATTACCATGCCTCTGAAGAACTTTAAGGCATGTTGAGGAGGTCATTTAGCCATTTAAATCAGTGGACACTTCTAAAACCTGCAGGACAGCGGCCTTCGAGGACTGCAGTTGGACACCCCTGCTTTATTCAGACTGTGACTCGATAAAGAAGCCGATGCAGTTCTGGCCACGGATCAACCCAGAGGCGTCTTTATTCTGGAGGACGTCAGTGGACACAGACAAATAACCTGGATCGTGGGCAGTATTGTGTCTCGTGTTCAGCAGGTGTGTGATAGCGAGTCATGCTCACAGATCACGACTCAGAAAAACATCAGCTGATGTTTCAAACCATCGAGCTGCTCAAGTGAAGCATCTGATGATGATGATGATGATGATGATGATGATGATGATGATAAGGAGGAGGAGGAGGAGGAGTTGTGATGGAGGTGGAGGACAGCTGTCTGATCAGTTGATGATGTCACATGTCTCCTCCTACAGGATTTAATCCTTCGCCTCCCATCTGGGTCCCCGCCATGGGGGTGGGGTTTTTAAGACACTGGAGCAGACAGTCTGCCCCCCACCCCTACCCCCCGTTTAACCCTAACCTGCCCCCTAAATCCCCTGAACTGAACTGAACCCCCCGAGGCCTCTGCAGGTCATGAGAGCTGCCCCCCCCCTCCCTTCCATTCTGCGGTGTGATGTCACACGCCGCTCTGACCGTGAACTTCACGGTTTCATGGTGCTGACAATGGATTCCCCACAGACACGGGAGGTCTGAGCCCTGAGAACCAGACTGTTACCCTGCCCACCCCCTTCCAGGTCACATGTCTGCATCTGCCGCCGACCCCACCCCCCACCCCATCCCACTACTGCTAATCACGCCAATTAACAGTCTGAGTTTTGTTTACCAGCTCGATTTTTACCAGAGTGCTCAGGTGTGCCAATCAGACCCCCACAGACCTGCACAGACCCCCCACAGACCCCCACAGACCCCTACAGACCCCCACAGACCTGCACAGACCTGCACAGACCAGCACAGACCCCCAGAGACCCCCACAGACCTGCACAGACCCCCACAGACCCCCACAGACCTGCACAGACCTGCACAGACCAGCACAGACCCCCACAGACCCCCACAGACCTGCACAGACCAGCACAGACCAGCACAGACCCTAACAGACCAGCACAGACCTGCACAGACCTGCACAGACCTGCACAGACCCCCAGAGACCAGCACAGACCCCACAGACCAGCACAGACCCCACAGACCTGCACAGACCTCCCATCAGCTCTTGGGCGCTCTGGGTCATCAGCTGACTGACAGTCTGGAGAGTTTCTCGCTCTCGACACATCATCAAGTTCAACAACAAAACACACTGAGCGCGCTCAGTCTACTGCATAGAAATGAGTCTGATGAATATGAACGTGACCTTCTGTCCTCATCACACACACACACACACACTGTGGTTTCATAGAGATGGGAACTTTAAACCAAACTGGAGTTCAGAGCCTCACAGACACACTGGGACCAGTTAAAACCAGTTTATTATGTTTTACTGTCCAGAAAGGAGCCAAGAAAACACCTGAGAGACTGTAAACAAACAAAGAGAGGAAAACAATGATGGAAGAAATGAAGGCATAATCAAAGATATAAAGAAGAAAGGAAGGAATAATAGGTGACCTTTCAAAGTTAAAGGAAGAAACAAAAGGAGGCATTAAAGGAAACAGGAAAAGGAAAGGAAGGATCACAGAGAATTACAAGGAATGAAGAAAATCAAGCTTTTATTGCTGTTTTTCATTTTACTGTCACGTGACTTCATGTCTTCTCATTCTGAGCTATGACATTTTTTCAGATCTTTCATTTGTGGTTTTCTGAATGAGCTCTGCCTCATCACACGCTATTCTGTAATCTAACTGGTTTAGTCAGTGTGAGTGTGAGTCTGACCTGAGCAGCAGAGTCCCTCCAGCAGCAGCAGCAGCGTCCAGCTCCACGTCTTCTTCATGCTTTAGGTTAAATCCAGAACATCAGATGCACGCAGGTCTCAGCACTGCTCTTCTTCCTTTGCACCTTCTTCTTCTGAATCTGAAACCTGTGCAGCTCACATGCGCTGCTGAACTCTGCAAGTCTGACTTCAAATTGAGCCTGCACTCAGGGGCTGAGGGGGAGGAGCCTACAACGGGGGGCGGGCAGGGAGGAGAGAGGAGGTGGGAGGAGGGGAGTATGGGAGAGGATGGAAATCAGGAAACCAGACCAAGGAAATGAAGGAAGGGGTTCTGCTGGCTTTATTTTAGTAGAAGTCTGAATTGGGTGTGCAGGTGTGCTGCAGGCAGGTCCTCACCTGTACCTGCTGCTGAGGTGCAGACGGTACGTGTTTGAAGACAGCAGCTGATAAGGCGGCACTGACAGCGGTTTTTTGGTTCAGTCTAAACGCCCACTTCCTTCAGCTCAAACATCCTGCTGTGGTCTCACTCTGTCCAAACGAGCACTTTAACAGGACAGAGTACAGGTGGAGGTGGAGGGGGCAGTCAGCAAGTGTAAGAATTCAAAGAACTGAAATTTAAACAGAAAGTGGAACACAGGGTCAAAGGTCAGATACTCATGTAATAACAGGAGAAAGTGGGGCAAAGAAACAGAAAGGAGGAAGTAATCACAGGGTTAGACACGCAGCCAATAACAGAGCAGATCCAGGGCAGCGTGGAAGGTGTCTCAGTGAAGACGGACAAGCTGAGAGCTTCCAGCTTTGATCCCACAGGTGAGCTGATCAATCTACAGGTGAGTGTTACACTGTTATTGTGTAACACTCACCTGTGATTTTAACTCGTCTATCCGAGTTAAAATCCTGGTTTACCTCTAATTTTCTAAAGCTCAATGAGGATAAAACTGAGATCCTCCTTATTGGCACCAAATCCAACCTTTTGAAGGCGAACCATTTCTCACTTACCATCGATAACTCCACAGTTTTCCCTTCTCCTCAGGTTAAGAGCCTTGGTGTCATCCTAGACAGTTCACTTTCTTATAAATCACACATCAATAATCTCACCCGTTCTGCCTACTTCCATCTACGTAACATTAACAGATTGCTTCCTTCTCTTTCCACCCAGTCTACGTCCATTCTTGTACATAGTCTTGTTACCTCCCGTATTGACTACTGCAATTCTCTTCTGCATGGTCTCCCCCAAAAATCCCTCCATAAGCTTCAACTGGTTCAGAACTCTGCTGCTCGCATTATCACCAGAACCCCTCCTACCAGCACATCACCCCTGTTCTTCAGGAACTTCACTGGCTCACAGTGAAAATCCAGATAATATTCAAACTTCTTCTACTCACCTTCAAGGCCATTCATAACCTCGCTCCTTCTTACCTTTCTGACCTGTTAACCACCACTTGTTCTGCCCGTTCACTTCGTTCTTCTTCTTCTGTCCAGCTTACTGTACCTTCCTTCCGCCTCACCACCATGGGAAGCAGAGCTTTCAGCTGCTCTGCTCCCAGGCTGTGGAACTCTCTGCCCCCTGAAATAAGAAATATTGGTTCTCTCCCCCAGTTTAAATCCCAACTCAAAACTCATCTGTTCAAATCTGCATATTCACTGTGAATCCACTGTTTGTTCATTTTATCTTGTGCTTTATTTTATTGTTCTTATTCTGCCATTGTTTTACTAAGTGTTTTATCCTATTGTAAAGTGTCCCTGTGACTTGAAAGGCGCTCATAAATAAAATTTATTATTATTATTATTATTATTGTGGCACAATGTTATGGACAAAACTGTTTTTGTCTAAAATTAACATTGTTGTTAACAAAAAGTAGCCATAAATGCCCAATGTATCAGATGCGATAAAAAAAATATATAATAAAAATATATCATACACAACATGATGCTGCAGAAAAAATGTGGATTTTGTTATAAGGGTTTATAAACATCTCAGTTCCAAAACATGAGAATTTTCTGGTTATTTTTTGATGGCCTGGGTCTTACAGGGTTAAAAACAAACACTTTATACTCCTTGAACATTAAGGTGGCCCTCCAGTGCCAGCCCGCTCATTTGAGTGTGAGACGCCTGGTTTAACTTCTTCTTTTTGTATTAGCACCGTCCACTGAGCTGGGTGAAGGTCCGAGAATCAGCAGCTTTTGAAATTATGGCACATGTTGATCATGATACAAAGGGTATTATAGGTTTAATTTCAAATATTATATAATAATAAAAACTGCAAATGTGAGTGCAAATCTTTTTTCCTCAGTCTTAATTAACTGAAGCTTTTGAGTGAACTAACAGTCAGACACATTAGTCCTCTGTTTCTGGACACACACATGACAGCACTTACATCATTTAACACAATATTAATGCAGACACTTGTGTACACATTAGAGCTGTTGCACTCCACAACAAGTAAATCCTCCTAACAAAAAGGAACTTCCAGGACCAAACAGCATTATATGTTTTACGTGAATCTATGGTCCGGAACTGGAGGTGACACGGGCCGGAAGAGGCCCCTGTGCAGGGAGTTTGACACGCCTGAGCTAAACCGTCGGAAACACTTCTGACCTGTAGGTGGCGATGGCGGACCGAAGCAGCAGCACGCCGCAGAAAAAGAAGAAGCTGTGATGGCGCGGAGCAGCACGTAAACAGATGTGAACAGATGTTTTAGCGCATAGAAACAGGACAGCTGCTCCGACAGAGACCCGAGGAAGAGATGAGAGAGAGCGGAGTCAGAAGGCGCGACGGGACGGACTGAGGCTGCAGAGAGAGGCGCACTGACGGTTAGGGAGCTCCGCTAACACCGCTGCTAACAGCTAACACATGCTAACAGCGGTTAACAGCTACAACCCGCTGCTGGAGGTCCGCCTCACCAGGTGTCCAGGTGGGAACTGTCCCCACACCGTGATTGGCCTCTGTCTCCATACACACAGAAAGACATGACATGCACATAATGTGCACATAATGTGCACATTATGTGCACATTATGTGCATGTCATGTCTTATCTTTTTCATTCAAACAGCTTTGGCTTTTTAATCCGGTTACTCGGGTTTACTTGAATCTCTCGTGTGTGTCACCTGTGAGGTTCAAGGTTCTTTATTTGTCACATGCATAGTTATACAAGTATAACACACAGTGAAATGTAGCCTGACACGCTCCTCGACATGTGCAAAAATGGGGGCGGGGGGGGGGGGGGGGGGGGGGGGGGGGGCTGTAGAGGAAGAACATTATATACATATAGTATATACACTGGGTGAATGTGCAGTAGTAGCAGCAAGCAGGTGAATTCTGTACATTAATATGAATAGACATCTGACTATTTTACAGGATAGACAATATAAACATATTTAAAATTAAAGGAATTGAAATGTACATTGTGCCTTGGTTTAGTGTCTGGAAGAGTCCTGTCTCAGTCAATTATAGATGATGTGAGAGGGCGGGTGTGTGTGTTTAGGGCACGGATGGCTTGGGGATAGAAGCTCCTCTTGAGTCTCTCTGTCCTTGCCCGGAAGATGCGGAACCTTCTACCAGATTGCAGAAGTTGGAACAGTTTGTTGCCAGGATGGGACGGGTCCTTCAGTATCTGCGCTGCTCTAGTCCGGCATCTCCTGGTGTAGGTGTCCTGAAGCGGGGGGAGAGCAATCCTGCAGCAGCGTTCTGCTGTACGGATCACTCTCTGGAGGGCTTGCAAGCTGTCACATGTGAACTGAAGAAAAAGTCACGCAAATCATCAGTCATGTATCATCTCACCCCGATACACGTGACATAGGGCTGCTCAATTAATCGAATTTTAATCTAAATTACGATCTGGGCTTTCAACGATCATTAAAAATGACTGAGCCAATTATTAGCCCCTCCCTCATGCTTTACTCTGGCGCTGCTCCGTGTGGCAAATCGAGCGCACCTCTCTGCGTTTCGAGCACGTGTCACAACAATTAAGAGGACACGAGGGAAGCTCGGAAAGCTAAGCAGAAGTTATTTGGAGAGGAGAGTGACTGCCGTTGGTTGAAAAGAGAAAAACCTTCAGTGGTGTGGAAACATTATGGGTTCGAGTTCTTCATCATGGTCTCATTGATGAAGCAGAGGACCGTCCTGTCACATGTCTGTTTTGATAATTACGTTTGTTTGCAGACATCACCCCCCCACACACACACACACTCACGCACACTGTTAGCCCCGCCTCCACTTCAGCCTCGCATGTTTTGGAGACGGGTGGAGTTCTAATTGTGTTCCGTTGGTTCTGATCCAGGTTCTGCTCTAACTGCTGAGTGGATCTGTGTGACCCATCCGAGTAGCGATGGCGGCACGTGGGCGGGGGCAGAGGATGCTAAGTTTCACTATGGAAACAGTCAAAGGAGATGCTCCACCTCCATCGGTGCAGCAGCCCACACCTGTGTTTCCTGTAAGAGACTCACCTGCACCACTCGGGGGGGGGATAAGCATCAGACTAGGTGTGACCTAATGATGTCACTCAGTTCCCGCCAATAACTCATGCTGATAATAAAACGCCGTGTTATTGGCTCAGACTTTGGTCGTAAATATTTTGCACTTGTAACTCAGACGTTGTAGTTGTGTAAATATGTTTTACAAAAACACGATTTATTTATTTTTAAGGTCTGTTTGCAGATACAAAGACCCGCAGCCACGACAAACACACAAATCCTCATCTATGCACAAACATAACATTTTCGGATATTTTGGTTACAGGGTTACAAACACCACAATCTGAGCCGCATGTTATCTCAGCACTCAGCTTCTTGTCCTCTCAGATTATTGATTATTGATTATTGATGTGTTCAGGAGTTTGACAGAGGTCTGTCTTCCATCACTGATCAATAATCTGATCAATGCACACAGACAGGCTGTAATTTAAGTCTAAAATTAAGTCATTAAAGTGGTGAAAGCAATGCATGCTGGAACATCGCGTTAATGCCTTGCTTTTGTCAAGGTGATGGAGCGGAAGCCCCTCCCCCTGACAGGCGGGGAGGAGGCGGAGTATCTGTTGGCCCTGAAGCAGGATTTCAGAGGCGCCATGAGGAGTCTGCCCTGCTTCATCCAGCCGCTGGTGACTCACAGAGGTCAGAGGTCACACGTCACACTTCGCTCGTCTTCCCGCTGATGATTTGCAGCTTTATTGTGAAAGTCTCACCTGTGCTTCATGTTTCCTGTCCAGATGTGGAGCGTTACTCTGATAAGTACAACAGAAGCGAGCAGATGGACAAGCTGCTGGACTGGGCTCCAGGTGAGGCTCCGCCCACAGCAAGTGATTAATCAAAAATCAGCAGCATTCACTGTTTTTTCAGGATTTATCCAATCAGAAACCAGGTGAATTTCTGCACATGCTCAGTAGAAGAATTTGGGATAAAAATTTTCAGGTATAAAATAAATATAAATACAGGATGCAGTAGCAGTACACAGTCATACTATACAGTAATACTTCACACTAGCAGTACACAGTAGCAGTACACAGTCATACTATACAGTAATACTTCACAGTAGCAGTACACAGTAGCAGTACACAGTCATACTATACAGTAATACTTCACACTAGCAGTACACAGTAGCAGTACACAGTCATACTATACAGTAATACTTCACACTAGCAGTACACAGTAGCAGTACACAGTCATACTATACAGTAATACTTCACAGTAGCAGTACACAGTAGCAGTACACAGTCATACTATACAGTAATACTTCACAGTAGCAGTACACAGTAGCAGTACACAGTCATACTATACAGTAATACTTCACACTAGCAGTACACAGTAGCAGTACACAGTCATACTATACAGTAATACTTCACACTAGCAGTACACAGTAGCAGTACACAGTCATACTATACAGTAATACTTCACAGTAGCAGTACACAGTAGCAGTACACAGTCATACTATACAGTAATACTTCACAGTAGCAGTACACAGTAGCAGTACACAGTCATACTATACAGTAATACTTCACACTAGCAGTACACAGTAGCAGTACACAGTCATACTATACAGTAATACTTCACACTAGCAGTACACAGTAGCAGTACACAGTCATACTATACAGTAATACTTCACAGTAGCAGTACACAGTAGCAGTACACAGTCATACTATACAGTAATACTTCACACTAGCAGTACACAGTAGCAGTACACAGTCATACTATACAGTAATACTTCACACTAGCAGTACACAGTAGCAGTACACAGTCATACTATACAGTAATACTTCACAGTAGCAGTACACAGTAGCAGTACACAGTCATACTATACAGTAATACTTCACAGTAGCAGTACACAGTAGCAGTACACAGTCATACTATACAGTAATACTTCACACTAGCAGTACACAGTGCTGTTAACCACTCCCTGTTTTCCAGACTGGAAGAGATTCCCCAGAGAGCTCCGAGTCCACGTCAGGCAACCTGCCAGAGACAGTCAGTACACTCTGATTACACTCTGTACTCTGATTACACTCCGTGTATACAGGTGATGGTCTGGTGTTTAGCGGTGCGCTGTGTGTGTGTTCAGGTGTATCGGCTGCCGTTCAGTCTCCTCCTCCTCCTCAGATGAAGAAGAAGGGTGTGAAGGATAAAGAGGAGGTGCTGCTCAAACTGGAGGTGAGTCTGGATTTAGTCTCGCTGTGAGTCACGTTCCACATTTCTGAGTTTGGTTGTTTCCGTCAGCTGCGTGGAGCGTTTGATGTTTAAAAAAAAATTGTAACGTTAATTCAGTTTGAAGGTGTTCCTAATAAAGTGTCACAGAGTTGGGTTTTATTGATCCAAGTTTACTTTCGGCTTCCTGCTGGTTCCACCTTAAACTAACGAGTCCACCTTAACTGTGCCAGAGCCTGGAGAAGAAGGAGGAGCAGGAGACGTCAGAGGACGAGGAGGGAGAGACGAAGAAGAAGCAGGAGGAGGAGGAGGCAGAGGGAGAGGAGGAGTACGACGAAGAGGAGTTCGAGGAGGTGAGACCAGATCGATCAGTTTATTCAAACGCTCCTCTAACGAGGGTGTAACCAAATAATCCCAGATAATCTCTAAAGGTAGTTAATCTCATCATCAGTGATGTCACTGGGACGTCCTGTTCACACCTGCAGGATGTCTTCTGCTCTAAACTGGAATTAACTGGTTTAAAATGCAGCCAGTCAGAAACCAATCTGGGTTTAATCTGTTAATACAGTGGGGCAAAAAAGTATTTAGTCAGCCACCGATTGTGCAAGTTCCCCCACCTAAAATGATGACAGAGGTCAGTAATTTGCACCAGAGGTACACTTCAACTGTGAGAGACAGAATGTGAAAAAAAAATCCATGAATCCACATGGTAGGATTTGTAAAGAATTTATTGGTAAATCAGGGTGGAAAATAAGTATTTGGTCAATAACAAAAATACAACTCAATACTTTGTAACATAACCTTTGTTGGCAATAACAGAGGTCAAACGTTTACTATAGGTCTTTACCAGGTTTGCACACACAGTAGCTGGTATTTTGGCCCATTCCTCCATGCAGATCTTCTCGAGAGCAGTGATGTTTTGGGGCTGTCGCCGAGCAACACGGACTTTCAACTCCCGCCACAGATTTTCTATGGGGTTGAGGTCTGGAGACTGGCTAGGCCACTCCAGGACTTTCAAATGCTTCTTACGGAGCCACTCCTTTGTTGCCCGGGCGGTGTGTTTTGGATCATTGTCATGTTGGAAGACCCAGCCTCGTTTCATCTTCAAAGTTCTCACTGATGGAAGGAGGTTTTGGCTCAAAATCTCACGATACATGGCCCCATTCATTCTGTCCTTAACACGGATCAGTCGTCCTGTCCCCTTGGCAGAAAAACAGCCCCATAGCATGATGTTTCCACCCCCATGCTTCACAGTAGGTATGGTGTTCTTGGGATGCAACTCAGTATTCTTCTTCCTCCAAACACGACGAGTTGAGTTTATACCAAAAAGTTCTACTTTGGTTTCATCTGACCACATGACATTCTCCCAATCCTCTGCTGTATCATCCATGTGCTCTCTGGCAAACTTCAGACAGGCCTGGACATGCACTGGCTTCAGCAGCGGAACACGTCTGGCACTGCGGGATTTGATTCCCTGCCGTTGTAGTGTGTTACTGATGGTGACCTTTGTTACTTTGGTCCCAGCTCTCTGCAGGTCATTCACCAGGTCCCCCCGTGTGGTTCTGGGATCTTTGCTCACCGTTCTCATGATCATTTTGACCCCACGGGATGAGATCTTGCGTGGAGCCCCAGATGGAGGGAGATTATCAGTGGTCTTGTATGTCTTCCATTTTCTGATGATTGCTCCCACAGTTGATTTTTTCACACCAAGCTGCTTGCCTATTGTAGATTCACTCTTCCCAGTCTGGTGCAGGTCTACAATACTTTTCCTGGTGTCCTTCGAAAGCTCTTTGGTCTTGGCCATGGCGGAGTTTGGAGTCTGACTGTTTGAGGCTGTGGACAGGTGTCTTTTATACAGATGATGAGTTCACACAGGTGCCATTCATACAGGTAACGAGTGGGGGACAGAAAAGCTTCTTACAGAAGACGTTACAGGTCTGTGAGAGCCAGAGATTTTCCTTGTTTGAGGTGACCAAATACTTATTTTCCACCCTGATTTACGAATAAATTCTTTACAAATCCTACCATGTGGATTCATGGATTTTTTTTTCACATTCTGTCTCTCACAGTTGAAGTGTACCTCTGGTGCAAATTACTGACCTCTGTCATCATTTTAAGTGGGGGAACTTGCACAATCGGTGGCTGACTAAATACTTTTTTGCCCCACTGTAACATGGGATTGATCTCGTGGATTTTCTGAGGCTCTAATTGATGTTTTCTTGGCGCTGCAGGAGACGGATTACATCATGTCATACTTTGATAACGGCGAGGATTTTGGCGGCGACAGCGATGACAACATGGACGAGGCTATTTACTAAAGCACCAGCACACATGACTTCCAGTCACATGTTCCTGCGGTCTGACCGAAGTCGAGTCAGACCGACGACGATGATGATGATGATGATGATGATGATGAGACTTTTTCTGAATGTTTTTAAACTTTTGTACAAAATGTAATCAGTTTTATTTTCTGCTGCTGGACCAATAAAAACAGCACGTCTCACACACGCTCTGTAAGCATTTCAGGGAACGTTCCTCCTGGAACCAGCTGATCGTGACAGGAAGCAGCAGCTGGTCTGAGGAGGACCATCGTTACACTCGTGCCTGTGGTAAAACAAAAACTAGTAACACACAGCAACAACAACAGCATCTGGTAACATCTAGCACCCAGGCCTCACAGTCAGAGGACATGCACAGCTGTGGAGGAGCGTCATATCAAAATAGACGGAGGGACATCGTCATTAGGAAAGGAGAGACTGAGGTCAGATGAATGGCTGCTTTCACCATGAGTCACTCGCTGTGTCCGAATTCAGGGGAAGGATGCTCAAAATGCCATATTTGGAGGCAATGACGTCACAGCAACGCGACGAAGGCTGTCCGAATTCAAAGAGCGACAAATGCGTCCTACTTTTACCCAAATGTTAAGGATGGGTCCGATGTATCCTTCGTGTCCTACTATATCCCAGGATTCATTGCGGGTCATACAGGAGATTTGTTCCTGATAACGATGGTGGTCGAAGAGGAAAACACTTTCAAATGTAAGTATATAAAATCTGGTTGTACAAAAGTTAAATTGTTGTAGCGGCCATGTTGTTAAGCTTTGGGCATCTGCAGAGACATGTTCCTTTTATTTAAATAACCATAAACCAGCTTGTATTGCGGGTCCCGCGGTTTTTCATGTAATGCCACTTACATACAGCTAATTTAGCCCTGCGACAGACTGGCGACCTGTCCAGGGTGTACCCCGCCTTTCGCCCTATGACAGCTGGGATAGGCTCCAGCGCCCCCCGCGACCCTGAAAAGGATAAGCGGAAGCGAATGGATGGATGGATGGATACAGCTAATTTAGATTTTTTGAATTGGTGACATGTTGTGGGGAACAAAGACCAAACGGCTTAATTTATTAAAACGAGGAGAAAACGATCACCTCTTCACTGGGGTGAAGAATTGGGCCGCTACGGCGTGGAGGTACAAGAATAAATCAATGTACACATCATATTCATATGAGTGCGGTCCTATTAACCCTCATGCTGCACAGCAGCGGTCCCCAACCTTTGTTGCGCCACAGACACGGAGCCTTTAAGGTGTCGCGGATGAATGCAACCACATAAAATGACCAAGACAAAAACTGGTATTTTGTAAATATAATAACAAACGTGAATGTACTGAGTAATTGTGTAACTTTATTAGCAGCGTCCTCCTGAAAATGTGCCAACATTGAGAGTAACGTCCTCCTCTCTGCCGCTTAATGCTCTCTGGTCGTTATGGTAACGTGTAAATATTTCTTTCAAAATAAGACGCACAACTACAACAAGGGAAAGACCCAGGGAAACCGAGTTAACGATACAAACCCTGAAAACCATAAATTTCACAGCGGAGCCTCAACTCCCGTGGCCCGGTACCACACCACTCACGGACCGCTGCTGACCTGTGATGTCCACACGGCGTTCCTCTGGTGTCTGAAAGTCACCCCCTTGCAGGCCAGAAGACATGAGATAACTTTAAAGAATACAAAGTATGTCTGTGTGTTATCAAGAAGATGATTCTTAAGAACACAAGTTAATAAATGTGCAACTACTAAGAGTTGTTGTGGTGTTTTTATTTGCCTGCTGTCATCTTTGATTTCCTCTGCCTTTAGGATTGCGAGTATCCAGGCTCAGGAGAGGGGTCAGTGGGAAGCCCACTGCTGTGCTTGGCCCTGGTTTGCCCTCATGGATGAGGTGATAGGACAGATGCCTTCCACTAAGCCTCCTGTCCTAATGTCCTCTCTCCCCGAGGACACCCCAGGGCCAAGCACAGCAGTGGGTGACCAAAACGACAGCGATGACGAAGCGGCTCAGCCACCTACGACAGGGAGGAAGAGGAGAAGATGATGAGCTGCTAGACCTCATCAGAGAGGACATGAGGCAGCAAAGAGAGGAGAGGAGAGCAGGGAGAGGATGGACCGACTGTTTCACTTCTAGAAAGCTCAGTTCCCAAATGAGTTACGTACTGAGAAATGTGTTTATTTGAATATATTTCTTATGTGTTGCATTGGTTTGAAGGTTTTATGGTATTAATAAATTGATTCAAACAAACAGTAATTGTCACTGAACTCAATTTGATTTATGAACATAACTTTGAACAATATTACTTGGATATTTATTTGATAGCAATAAATAAATAACAAAAACAATTAAACAAGAATATTTCAAATACACAGTAAAGATGAAAAAACAATATTTACAGTTGTTCAGACAGGATTAAGCTGAGTGACCTGGTCCTGGACCGTTTCTTTTACAACTGTAATAGATTACAGGAAGTCTCTGGCAGTGTTACTGAAGATCAGACGTGGATGGTGCTGCAACTGAGACCTGCGGTTTGTCTTTTCTGGTCAGCGAGTGGAGAATCACACAGGGTGGTCTGCAAAGAGAGCTTTAGGATCCTCCCACTGTCCACTGCATCGTCCATCCACAGGGTTTGCAGGGCTCACTCGTGGCTGCCACACCACTCAGATGTTTTCAGAAATATGCAAGCAGGAGATGGTGGATGCTGTATTATTAGTATAATACTTGTAACTCTGTAGCAGACAACAGTTTGATAAAGTGCTGTGTAAAAACAAACAAAAGATTAGATTCTATCAGTTTCAAAGATATTTAGTTTATATATGTTATATGACACAGTACATGTGTAAGAATGACCGATGTGCCAAAAAATGATCGTCTGCCAAAAACTGATTTCCGGTTTTTGCCCTAAACTGATTGCTCGTATTTAACCTGCTATGAATAACTTGTTGTTTTATAATATGTGAAACATGTCAAATGTTTCCCTCATTAATGATATCAGGTCACTTTGAGCAACCAGCAACATTCCTGGAACAGGTAGAAGCTGCAACCAGTTTTTGGCAGTGACTTTTATCCTTTATTTATCCAGTTCACAAACAATCTTGTTGACATTAGAAATTTATTTTTTAAGAGTAATCTGGCCAAGAGGACAGCAGACAGCAAAACAAATATATCAATTGTATCTACATTAGAACCAGAGTTATAAAGATACTTGAACAACAGGTAATTATTGTATATATAAAACTCCTTTGTAAACCATGTTCACCGAAGTCTATTTACCAACATACATAAAGATATTACACATATTACACTTGGAAACATTGGAAATCATTTTTGACAGGCGAACACTTCTTGGCACAACGCCGGTAATAATTCAATTATCGTGTAATTAGCTGAGTAATTCCTAAATGCGTGTAGATTAAAGGACATTATTTTACCTGGACATGATTGTCTCTGATGAGCCTAAGGTACAAAACGTGCAGGCGACGACGATAAGGTTTTTCTAGCTCCTCGAGAATTAAAATTGTCCAAACAACTGAGCGACATTTCTGGGTCCATTTTAAAGTTTTCGCGCTGTGGCGCTAGCGACGGGAAAAACACGTAAGTAAGGGCGGAGTTGAAGACTAGGAGGCTGTCCACAGCCCATCTGTTATGTTGGATACTCATTGTTTGTTCAATAAAGTTTCTATGGAGAAAAAAAGGGGGCTGCCCACAGCCGCTCACTTCCTGACTACCCGTCCGTCTAAGGACACTACCTTGTGACGTAGGTAGTTAGTGTCCTTATGAGCGTCCTTCCCCTGAATTCGGACACAGCAACTGCTAGCAGGTAAAGGTGGTTCGATCCCAGGCTGCCTCCTGGCTGCATAGCGAATATCCTTGGGCAAAATGCTAACCCATGTTTGCCTACTGGTGGTGGTCAGAGGGCCCGGTGGCGCCAGTGTCCGGCAGCTTCGCCTCTGTCAGTGCGCCCCAGGGTGGCTGTGGCTACAATGTAGCTGCCATCACCAGTGTGTGGATGGGTGGATGACTGAATGTAGTGTGAAGCGCTTTGGGGTCCTTAGGGACTGAGTAAAGCACTATACAAATACAGGCCATTTACCATTTACCAAAGTGCAACGTTTAGTGATCGGCACATGCTGCGGTGCAGCTGAGGACTAACCCAGCTCCGCCTGTACCAGCCTGATGTCTCTCTCACCATTACGGCCCACACTTTGGGAGTCACTGCACGGATTACGGTGCAGGTGAATGATGTGTCCCTGGACTCTGTCGTGCTTTGGAATAACGTCAGGTGTATGAACCAGGTGTACACCTCCCACAGGCTTCAGACCAGGTGTTTCAGCCTGGCTCAGATTCAGCAGAAGAAGTTTACCGTAAAACACCATATTTGGAGGACAGGGTCACCGTCAAGGCTGGACTGGGACAAAAAATCGGCCCGGGCATTTTGACTAGAGACCGGCCCACCAGGACAAAGATTGAAAATGTGACGTCATTCAGGGGTAAAACCGCAAAGGATTCTGGGAACTTGTGGCAAGAGGTACTAGCGCACGCAGGCTTTCAATTGAACTCAGTCACACAGCGATAAAAAGAAACCCAAAAAATGGCAAGAAGCTGTTGTATTATTAACTGCAATAGCCGGTCGCATGACAGCCACGGGAAGCCAACGGGTAAAGAGATCGTTTTTTTTAATCGGATTACGTCGTTGAAGAGAAATTTTTTAAGCCATGTTTCCGAAGTAAGAGCCGACGGATGGTCTGGATATACCAAATATAACGTCCCAGAACACTCCAGCTCACATGTTAGTCTGCTCCAAATCAAATCAAATCACTTTTATTGTCACATCACATGTGCAGGTACATTGGTACAGCACATGTGAGTGAAATTCTTGTGTGCGAGCTTCACAAGCAACAGCTTCCAAGCATTTCCACACAGGTCAGTTAATGCGTCATTTTCATAACATAATTAGTGATATGAATGTGACAGGTGAGACCTGGAGACTTGGGACCGCCCCTGGTGGGCGGAGCTGGTCTTCGCTCCTTTCATAAGCGCAGGTGTGGGCAATTGGGTATTCCTTTGCAAACCTGAAGCTGCGAGTGCTTGGTCCGAGTTGGGCAAGTTGGTGTTTCTTAACTATGAAAGTCTGATACGCGTCCTCCCCTAAACTTCTGTTAGAACGGTAGGTTACACAAAAATGTACCACTTGAGCTCTGGCTGTTGGCAGAGGTTTACAGTTATTTGCACCCTTGTAGGTGGGAAACATTGCTCCCGTGAGAACGGTATAGTGGACTTCATCGCCACTGACCCACATTTATTAGGGTGTGACACGAACTTGTGGACAGGTAACAAAACCAATTCAGTGGAGGAACTTTCCTGTGTTTTATTGTCCAGCTAGTGATCTCCTGCCTTTTATTCACAGAGTACCGAGCTGCTGCTTTGCCAGGTGGATTTCTGGCTGCGGGCAAAGGACCCGACACATCAGTGTGTTTTAATTTGTTTTAAACTGGTGTAAGCCGACAGACTGACTGCTGCGGCTGTCGATGGTTTTGGTTTTTTGTTTTACTTTTTCTGTATCAGTAGGCACCACAGATATTGATTCGCAGGCGGTGAAGGCGCTGCAGGGAAAACAAATCCTTTTTTTGTCTCCCCGCTCTTGCATGCACAGCGGGGGGCCCGAGTGAAGACGGCACCGAAGATTTGCCTTTTTTTCTATAGTGTTTTACCCATTTGGGGTCATGTGTGAGTTGCTGTCCATTTTTAACCTGTGTGCTATGTCGATTTGTTTTTAAACTGTTCTCCGCAGCGCTTGTCCTGCCTCACGGGCAATCGTACAGTCTTATCGTTTTTTAATAAGGTAACGTTTTTAATTGTTTTTAGGTGCTGCTGTTACACTGTTTCTTTTATTTTGTATTAAAAATTAAACTATTTTAAACTGACTGTGCGCCTACGGCTCTGTCCTATTTTAAATAGGTACCTACCATGGGTCACATAGGTTACAAGCAAGTCTGGCGCTGAACAGAAATTGTCGCGCTATGCTCCTTTGTTTATTGTGCATAAATAGTGAATTGTCCTGACACAATATTGCGTTTCGCTTCTGTTATTATGGTACATTGACAAAAACACATACTTTTATTCACAGGATAAAACAGTTGTTTGTATCACTAATTGCCCAGTACGATTACAGCATACAATATTATTGTCACTGCTACATTTCTGTGATGAACCAGAAATTATTTCTACTACTAATTAATTACCGTTGAGCTCAAAGGTCCTATTAATAAACGGTTAACGAATGTGTATCTATGACGACGATTTGTGAGACTGGTAAACTTACCTTTGTTCGTACGATGGTCTTTCGTTCTACACGGTGCATTTCAAGGTCCTGTACCCATCTGTCGGTAAACTGTACCTGGGCTTGTTGCAGTGACCTGAAGTTACTAAACTTCACGAGTGTATGCGCTCACTCCAAGAACCGTATGATTATAAATATGAGCGTGGTGAAAGTTGGGCAGCACGCTGACGTCTTTTGTCCCTCTGTGTGCTCGTAAGGGTCTGACCCTTTCACTCCTTTGATTTTTTCCTCGTATCTTTTCTTTGTCTTTTCGTCGAGTCTGTCTTTGTACGGACCGGCATTGTTCTCTTTTTGTTTTGTACATTCCTTTTTTGTGCGGCAAAGAAAAAACAAGAAGGTATTGGAACCGGAGAATGAACGTTTTGCGGTGCTGCAAATGCTTGCATTTGATGCGGTACTTGGATTGTTTTGCCACGAGTTCCCGACATGCAATGCGCGAAAATCACGTGATTGCTAAACAAGGGGGAGGGTGCATCCGGCCTCCTCGGCTGTAATTGGTCCAGCCCAGAGTCGATCATGACCAATTGGCCAATCCAACACCTTTCATTATATATACCCTTCCTTAAAAAAAAAAAAAAAATCCATCGGCCCATAAAAACAAAAAATCGCCAGCGGCCCACCGGGCAAATGCCCGGTATGCCCGATGGCCAGTCCAGCTATGGTCACCGTTAAGATACAAACCTCTGCAGCTGTGGCCAACCACCTGCTTTCTTTCTGTGAACTGATGACCTTTGCCCTCTGAGCATTCCTCCTGGCTCTGATTTTTAAATTTGATGTTTTCTTGTCTTTGCGACTCCAGACATGCCGATCCATGTTTTCTTCGCGTCTCCTCAGACACAAACTGGACCTCTTTGTTCTTATTTTAACTGAAGACTGAAATTATGTGTAAATGATTTCTTTTCCTTTGCATGTGTCACGGTGTGTGCTGCAGCAGGCAGGGACCCAAACGCAGGACTCGTACACGGGATGAAAACTTAAAGCGGACACAGAGGAAAACACAGCAGGACAACGAGAGGACGGGGACAGGAGGGAACACAGCTGGGACCATCAGGGGGCGCCACGCCAGTGCCACAAATGTTGGGAAAAAAAAAAAGAAGTTGGTACTATTATTTCTAAATACAAAAAATAATCCCACGTTAATTAAAATGCAAAGTAAATCTTATTTAATAGAAATATTATTTGTTACAACATTACGCCCCCCCTCCCCGCACGGTGCGCCCCCTCCCTCCCGTATCATGGTTCCTTTTGGACGTCACCACATCAAAAAATCAACACAAGATGTCAAAACGGCCAAAACTGTCAGGTGGCCAGGGAAGAAAAAAGAGAAAAGAAGAGGAGGAGAAACGAGAAAAAGACAGAGGTAGGTAACGTTAGCCTACATGAAATTATTTGTCTGAATGTGATAGTAACCTAAATTTTTAGCATTAAGCTAATGTTACATGATTCGCTAATTGCTAATCAATAAATAGCTAGTTAACTGTTTTAACGTCAGTTAATATTGTGGAGGGGGCTAAATTGTTATGGAAAATAATAATGTAACGTTAGGTAATTACAGTACTCCCACCTTTCCCACCATTCCTCATTTGTATTCATCTTTTAAGCAGGTGTTTTTTGTTTACATTGTTATTGCCTTCTGGTTAGCTAACGTTTACCCTGCAGGTAATAGTCACATTTCCACCCCTGTATATATTATAGTTGTAAGCCTAGTTGTTAAAGTGCACATCATTAATGTTAATTAAGCAATATCACATGATAGGGAATGCTGTTTTTTAATATGAGCACTGCTGTGATTCGGTCAAAGATAATCATAACATAACATTCTCATATGATATTATACTGTTACTTTGCATTCTGCTATTCAGCATTTCACTGTAACGATGACAATAAATTGAATCTAATCTAATTTGCATATCAGTTAACATCATACATATATCTCTTTGGTTTTTCATTTATATTATATCATTTCATTTTATTCCTGGAATCATATGTTTTTATTATTAGACTTTAATACTCAGTGGTGTCACATACTCCTCTCTTCAGATGCACTGTTGAAGTTTCTAAATCCCACCCCTGGGCCATCTACCACATCTACCGCTGCTGCCTCCACTTCAGCAGCACAACCCACCAGTTTTGCAGCAGCATCAAGCGGTGTTATTGTATTTCATATATTCATTTTTTATTTTTTTGTATTCATTTATTTATTCATATATTTTTTTATCTTGTTAATTATTCTGATTGTGAATTTGCTTTCTTTAAGTAAAAAAAAAAAGGTCAAAGACAAAGCTATTCGGTTTCTTGTGAGTACATACACTACACTGCCGATGTAGGGGGGCGCCACCTAAAATCTTGCCTAGGGCGCCAGATTGGTTAGGGCCGGGCCTGGCTGGGACACATCAGACCTAACGAGACAGGGGGAAGCAAAACTAGATACACTGCACACAGGACAGGAACTATCAAAATAAAACAGGAAACACACAGACTCAGGACACACAGCTTACACAATGAGTGGGGAGACATGAAACGTGGGACATGGGAAATCACAGAGTATACACTGCTGAGGTAAATACTAAGGGAGGAACAATCACTAAAGAAAGCCAAAACCATGAACAACAATAAGAACATAGTGTTACGTTACGTAGTTACAACGTTTGAAACACAAAAACTCGTGACAGCATCCATCAATAGATAAATATGACACAAATAAAATCATGACTTTATTATAAATAACAGAAGGACATTTCTGTTTGTGGGTTCATTTTGAAGCTTCTAGTATTTTGAAGCACTGTGTTATTAATTCATTTATTTCACATGCTGGGTCCACGCCCTCATTTTATGTTTGACAGCGTTTTAGTAGGTAAAAGCTTAGACATGAGCTGAGCTGCGGTTTGGGGAAGGCCTCGAAGGGGCCAGGCAGAACCCGTGTACTACACAGAAGTGAAGAAGTTGGAGAATTGAAAAGGGAGGGTGGGGCTCGTAAATGAGAATAAACAGCTTGCAGAAGTGGGGGAACATATAGAGATGAGAATCAGAAGGGGCGTGTTTGGAGGCGGGGTCACACTCCTGAAATTCCGATACTTAATCTCCATTATTTGTTTCAGGAAGTGACCTTAATTGGTCGCGAGTGCCTAATGCTAGTTAGACTGACTATCAGTCTGCATCCACACATACTGCTAATTAGTAAAATCCAATCTAAACCGTAGAATTTCTCTCACTACAACTGGAGCTCCGCCTCCACAGATGCTCTGTTAGTACAGAGGTCATGATGGAAATATGTTATATGCAAATATATTTTTGTACATGTTAATATTTCATACATGTTACTGTGTTCTGTTTGCAGCGAGAGCAGCGACAAACTGGAGCTCAGTTCCTTCTGTAGGTTGTTAGGTTTTGTATTGTTGATTGTCATTTATGCTTAGAAATATTTAACCATATATGCTTAGAGGTGTATAATCAATTGTGTAGTGATAGGATGTGTGATCTTTAGCAGGCTGCAAAGGCTTGGTGTGTATTCCACACTGGAATGCACACCTACATCCTGGGAGCATGGGAAGAGGTCGTACCTTGTTTTATTGTTTTATGGTAGGATAAACGTGGCTGTATCTGTTTTAGGCTAAGTGCCTTTTGTTTAGATGAACTGTTGGACTTCCAGACCAGCAGGTTTAGGGAAGTCATTTATGGGGTCACACTCTGACCCCCCCCCCCACACACACACACACACACACACACACACACACACACACACACACACACACACACGGTACTCTTTGTTTGTATGTAGACGTCATATGTTAATGACCCTATGCATATTCATGTAACCACAATAAAAGGAGTGCTATGGGGAACCTGGCTGAGAGTCTGATGGAGGTCAAGTGGTGGGACGACACTTGGCTCCAGGCAGGTCTCCCTCATGCATGAGTAACACGAAGAACTCTGCCTACTTGGTGTTCAATGCTTTTGCTGTGTAATTATATTGTCTTCAACGTTCCAGCGAATAGGTTCAAGCTACAAACCTATCAAGGTACACCCATAAAGGTGATTCTGATGCCACACAGAGTCACGTCACGAGGTCGTCTGACTGCTCTCTCTCTCCCACCTGCTCCTGTGTTTCTGTGGCCACGCCCTCTGACCTCTCCTTCCTCCTCCTTCTCCTCCTCCTCAGCACCAGCAGCAGCAGGACGGCAGCGAGCAGCAGGAAGACCAGAGGCGAGATGGAATGAACTCTGTGAGAGTTCGATGACTCCGCCCTCCAGTTTACCCTCAGCCGGTTGTCCAGGCTCAGGTGAGACGCCTCACAGGTGTAGTTGTGTTTCCTCTGCAGCTCCTTTTCGTCGACCATCAATGTCTTCCTCACTTGGTAGAGGCCGTTCCCATTGGGCAGCACCGAGCCGATGCGCAGCTCGCCTTCGTCCACGGGCTGGCCGTCCCGCAGCAGGCTCAGGTTAATGTGGCGAGGGTAGAAGTCAGTGGCCAGGCAGGTGACCTGAGCCCCGCCCACCACTTGCCTGGTGATAAAGCGGAGTCGAGGCTTCACCCTTCGCATCACAAGGTGCTTCTCGCGCTCCAGGAAGTGTTGGAGCGTCCGCACACAGAACGGTAGATATATGTTTGAATACAGCATCTGGAAGGATGTTTTCTTTAGGGCGTCCCACTGGATCTCCCAGCCTTCCCTGACAGCATACGTGAAGTGGGTCATGTTGTAGAGCAGGCTGTCGGCGTCCTGCCCGTTGGAGCCGTCTCTGAACATGATGAGTGCCGGCTGGCCGTCCTCCAGTACCTCGCAGCCCGTTACCCTCTGCTGGACATGAACGCCATCGATGGTCAGGTTAAAGCGATGCTTCACCAGATTCAGCCTCTTCTTCATGCTGGAGTAAATGTCTCGTAGCACAGTCACGGGCTCCTGGCCCAGGTTGAGTTCCGCTTCGTGGTCAGATGCCGTGCTCGCCCTCATCACCCGGTCGACCTTTGAGTCATAGTATCCCACCTGGATGTCATCCAACATCAGAACAACAGTGAACTCTGGGAAGTGGGCAGAGCCTGGGATGTAGGAGGCAAGCGCCCAGAGGGAGTGTCGTCCTGTGCCTGATGGAACAAATTTACAACAATGTTACTTAAAATAACGTAAAACTTCAGGCTAATGTTCCCAAAGCTCCCGACCTCTGGGCTCTACCCTTCCCCACTACTGGCTCCTGCTGAACCCGATTATCATGCCATTGGCTGAGGTCGGAGTCCTGCAACCAGTGGCTGCTCTCCGTGGCCTGTGTAAGCACAGTGGTTGTTGTGTTGGTGTGTTAGCCTTGTTTGAGACATTTCATCCCAGAAGCGTGTTCAGTTCTAAAACCAAATGGTAAAAAGTCCCAGGTGCTTCATGTGCTTCATCACATGAACCATTGTAAAAAAACCCAAAAGCATGTAGGTCATTATCAGGTTTTGGGTGAAACCATTGTTTCACTCTATATCACAGGTGTCAAACTCCAGGCCTCGAGGGCACAACTGTACCCTCAAACACAATAATAACATGGACTGAACCACCACTCACAACCACTAGCACTTTATATAGCCTCTGTAGAAACTATCTACACCCTCACTTATCTTAACTGCACTACTGTATAGCTCTGTGTAAATAATCATTCTGTACATTCAATAATCTTTAATCCTACAACTGTTTACAACTTGCATAGTTCCCATTTCTGTATAGCTGTATATCTCAGATTCTGTAAAGTTATTTATTTCATATTCTGTATAGTTTTTCATATTTATATCCTGTTCATATCCTGTACATAGCTTGTACTCACTACAGCCTGTACATACTTATAGTTATAGAATATTCACAACATACTTCATACCGTGTACATTATAACTGTCACGACCTGCGGGGTCGGCAAGGCACTGATCAGCAATCTCTCTCCCCCTCCCCTGTTTTGCCGGGGCGGAACTCATGGCAGGTTCACGCCCTCAGCCCACGCCCTCCCGGATCATGCACACCTGGGCCTCATCAGACCAGCTGGTATATCAGAAGGAGGAGATCAGCTGTTCAACGCTGGATTGTTGTGAAGACTCCTGTCAGTACACGTCGAGCCCTAGTTTCCCACACTTCCGCCTCAGAAAGTAACATTTGTCTCTCTGTTCTAGATTCCCCGGACCCGTCCCCGTGTTTCCCCGTGTGGAGCGTGTAAGAGGTGGCTGGTCACTAGCGGAGAGAGGTTGGCGTGAGCGTGTGTGTGATCCCCTTGTTTTCCCTGGAGCCCTGGAACCCGTCCTCGCACATCTTGTATATAGCACTGTCCTCGCACTGCCTGTAAATACACTTGGTGAAGATTTTTGTGAATAAACGGTCTCTGTTACAACGCACTCCGGAGTCCTGCGAGTGGATCCTCAGAGCAACCCGTGACAATAACATACCATAATAGACCCATTTCTGTCATGGTTCGGCTGTGTGGCAGGCAGGAGAAGGACCCAAACGCAAACTCACGGAGACGAAACGTAAACTCAAAAACACAGCTTTAATGCTGGCATAAAGTGAAACAAAAAACAGTACTAAACTTAAACTGGGGAGACTAAAGCACGAGGAGCCACAGGGAAAAATCACACAGCTATGAGGGAGACTACGACACTGACAAAGAGAAACACAGGGCTTAAATACACAGAGGGATAACGAGGGAATGAGACACAGAAGGAGGGCACAGCTGGGAGAAATCAGGACTGGACGAGACAGAGACGCAAAACTAGAAACACTCACATGAGGCATGGACCTTCAAAGTAAAACAGGAAGTATCACACAGAGACGCGAACTAGACACAGTGGAGACAGCAACTAAGAAACAGAGACAAACCATAAGGCAGAGGTCTAAGAACCAAAATACACAGAGGGAAATACTCAGCTTTGAACACAAGAGACTAGACTAGAGGGAGTAACAAAAGACCAACCATGAGAACATAATGCACAATGCAGGGTGACAGAAAACAAGAAACTCAAACATGCAAAGACCCACAATAAACAGAACAGAGGGGGCACAGAGAGACATGAAGGGCAGGGGAGACTTAACATGGGTTGAAACACAAGGGGGAACTAATAAGCAAATGAACATAGGAGGCCTAATGAGCTAAACATACTATAAACATCAAAATGAACTAGAACTCAAAACACTGGGTCCTAAGACCCAGGATCGTGACAATTTCTGTAATATACTTACATATCTATACTATTGCTAATATATATTGTAATATATCTATATCACTAAAGCACTTCTGGATGGATGCAAACTGCATTTCGTTGCCCTGTACTTGTGCATTTGCAATGACAATAAAGTTGAATTCTATTCTATTCTATTCTATTCTATCTTGACAGCAAAATTATTTCAAGCAAGGAAAATTCATTTCTGCGTGCAGGAAATGTGTTTTAATGTTTGCTATCATTCAATTTCAATTTCAATTTTATTTATGTAGCACCAAATCACAACAGCAGTCGCCTCAAGGTGCTTTACATTGTAAGGTAGACCCTACAATAATACATACAGAGAAAATCCCAACAATCATATGACCCCCTATGAGCAAGCACTCTGGTGACAGTGGGAAGGAAAAACTCCCTTTTAACAGGAAGAAACCTCCGGCAGAACCAGGCTCAGGGAGGGGCGGGGCCATCTGCTGTGATTGGTTGGGGTGAGAGATTCATATACACACACAATAACAGCCCCTCTCACTCAGCTCTGTGTGCTGACAGACCTGCCCCACATGGCTGGGACATTTGACCTCAGAACTGAAGAAGCTTCTCGAATGAAACGTCTTCAAGCAACTTAAAGAAGTCCAGACGCTTTTCTTCCCGGGCTCCTTAGACTACTCAGGGATTAATAAAGTATTCTAGTTCTGATTTGGTGTTATATAAATAAAATTGATCTGAACTGAATTGAAAATTTAATATTTTTGATCAATTATTAAATGATTTAACTAGAGATGGACCGATCCGATATTACGTATCGGTATCGGTCCATCGGTCCATATGCGTATCGGTATCGGCTACACCTAGTCACTTCCGTATGTCCTCGTTAATAACCCGGTCCCATCTCGTTATTCCCATTCTCCATCGGAGCACGTGCATCTCCGTGTTGGCCCGCATTGACCACACATGAGCAGGCCCTAAACACCACGGAGATCGTGGTGTTTAGGGCCTGCTCATGTGTGGTCAATGCGGGCCAACATGCGCAGCCATTTTCCCATGAGTCGATCTGGCATTTTTGTGTCACAAAGTACACCAGTGACCTCTCGCCATTTTAACCAGGCTGCATTATTCGTGCTCGGACATCGGAGGTGATATTTCCGTTGTAGCTGATGACTGAACACAGGTAGCGGAACTTCAACTCTGTGTTATGATGGTGCCATCAGTTTGGGGAGTCTCCTTCCAGGTATTCAGTTTTTTTCATATTGACCCCCATACCATAGTTGTCGAGCCGGGTCTTCCAGAGTTGAGTTGTCGTTTGAGTCTCTTCCCTGACCATATGAAGACAATCTTACCAAACAAAACGAGGCACACTGATGTCTAGATTTCACATAATTTCATGATGTGGTAAATGATGAATACCTGGGAAAGGAGAAGTGTGAAATCTGTCATGGTCCTGAGTCTGTGGACTTTTTCTGTTTGTATTAGTTATCCTTGATTTCATGATGTGTTTTTGCTCGTCTCTTGGTTTTGATTTCTGTCTCTAGTATTCCCCTCTTCTCAGGTCCTTTGCATTTCTTGTGTTCTAGTTCTTTGGTTGTGGTTCTGTGCTCCTTCTGTTTAGTGTACACTCATCCCTGCCGGTGTGTTCCCTTTGTTCTCTGTCAGCTGTATCCCCTCGTCAAGTCCGCGTCTGTTATGTTTCCTATTTTACTTTGAAAGTCTGTGTCCTATGTCAGTGTTTTGAGTTTTGCTTCCCCTGGTGTTGTCATGTCAGATTACGCCCAGCTGTGCTCTCCACCTGTGTCTCATTCCCCTCTTTATCCTTCAGTGTAGCCCTGTGTTTCTCCCTCATGCTGTGTGTTTCCCTGTGTGCCTCCACGTATGCTTAGTTTTCCTGATTCCCAGTTTAGGTTTTGTATGTTTTTTTGTTCAGTAATAAAGCTGCTTTTTGACTTAGACTTTCGCCTCTGTTGAATCTGCACTTTGGGTCAATCCCTGCCTGCCACACAGCCCTAACATGACGAAATCCTTACAAATGCTGTCAAAGTTAGGGTTTTTTTTTTTTTTTCTTCCTTTTCTAAAATCAAGTTTGAATCCAGTTTTTACACTATGCCGAGCAACATTTTAAATGTACAGAGAGATTAAAAAGTTTGAACCTGTAAAATCAGTCTGACATCACAGGTCCATCGGTGAAATCACTAACCATGTTTTTATCTTTTACTTTTGATTTAAAAATGTGACATTTGAGTCTCTGAATGATTGAATTAATCAGGACGTTGAATCGAACAGATAACCAAACACTGACAGATACAGGTACAGTCAGACAGGTGAGCACAGCAGCTTTCACTACCTGAGCTCATGGTGCGGTGGAGCAACAGAGACATCAACATCAGCTGCAGGACAAACATGTCGATGAAGCTGATCAGTCCTGATCTATTCCGGTTGGTCCTGATCCGTATTCGATCCGTCTGTGTCTCAGAGAGTCTTCACTTTCATTTTCTGAGCTCTGAGTTCCGGGGCAGTTTAGGCCAATCAGCATCCTTCTTTCACTGTCTCTGGGCAGATTTGAGGATTGTGACCAATCAGACAAAAATAATAAAAACGGTTCGCATTCTTTGCCACGGCTGCAGCATGACCAGCTTAACCTGGACTGTTTGTCCAGCAGCTGCTTCTTTGAGTGTGTCCATGAACACGTTATTAAAAAGTCGTTATTTGACTTCCTGAGTTTGTAAAATGAATAAAATCTGCTATTCGGTTTTTAAGTGATGACATGATGAGTCCTGCTTCCAGGCCCGAAGTAGTCTGCATTTAATAAGGCTTTTGTGTTTTTAATATGTTTTAATGCTTTGTATCTTGTTCTATTTAATCTCAACAAGCCCCTAAAAACAGTCAGTGATTGCTGTCGGCCTCTTTCGGTTTTATTACCGCTAATCGTTTTAAAGCTCAGTTTTAAACCTCACGATGTAACTCCAGCCCAGCAGCAGTATATTAATGACTAACCTCGTATTGTGGATGGATTATCTCAGTTGTTCTCCTGACTGAAGTTTGGTCCGTTTACAGCATCCTGCCATGCGATTACATTTGTCCCGAACCATCAAGTTAACTTTTATCAAGTGGAAAAAAGTTAGCATTCATCCTCCAGCTTCACTGTGTTTATGCTAACATAGCTGTGTTGCTAGCGGCCACGTAGCACATCATTATATACCAGCTAGCCCAACTTCAGTAACCCTACAAACGTCACTGCTGTTTAGTTTCCTGTCTTCATTTATGTTGGAAGTGATAGCAGAGCTGTACGTTTGAATGCTTAAGAAATCTCTCAGTCAGAACATGCTATATCATGTTTAGGTGGAAGCTAGCGAGCTAACTTCCTGCTAACTTCTAACTCTGTTAAATGTAATAAATTTGGTTTTCATGGATGTTAAACGTAATTGTTTCACCTGGTAAAGCAGCAACGCTGATCATTTTATTAAAGATGAAAGAATTTAGAAGTTTTTCAACTCTCAGTAATGCTACAGTGATCATTTGACTTTGGGACCTGCAGCAGAGTTTGGGCCCAGACATGGCTAATGACGTCAGACTTAAAGACCTGATTGTAAGGAAACAAGAAGGAAATGAGCCTGTGACTTTCTGCCCCAAAAGTGTCAGTGCTGGACTCATGCAGACACAGATAATCCAGAGTACATCACGGTCAGGCCGACACAGGTGAGCTCTGAAACAGGCTGAAGGGTTCAGGTCATACTAACTAAAGGTGCAGGTAAATATTAATAAATAACAATCATAATAAAGCAGAGGCTCGTTAGCAACCTGCTGACCTGTTGTCCTTAAAGTGAGTGTGGAGCTGCAGGTGCAGTGTGTGGATTCAGACATTAGGCTGTGATACTGACCTTTGCCCTGCTTTCTGCCTGCAGGCTCTAAAAGTGGAAGCAGAGCTGGAAACATGAGTGGCTGAGTCAGAAGCTGTCACGCTGATCCTCAGCCAATCACACACCACCGCTGACACACACACACACACACACACACACACACTGGTTTTCATATCTTAGTGAGGACATCCCATTGACATAATGCTTTCCCTAGCTGCTTACCCTCACCATCAAAAATGAATGCCTAACCCAACTGTAACCCTGACACTAAAACCACATTTTGAGCCTCAAAATTACCTTCAAACCCGCAGGGACAGACATGATGTCCCCATAAGGGCTGTTGGTCCCCACAAGTATAGTGGCATGCCAATTCTCTGTCCTCACAAAAACGTCTAAACGTGTACACACACACACACACACTGCAGTGAGTCAGTGGTTTCTAAAAACGCCCTTGTCCAGCGTGTCCTCATCTTTCCAGGAAAAACAGGAAGTTAAAAATACAGATGCACCTGTGCTGCTCAGAAATGCATCTGTGCGACCTCTTACCCACTTCAGTACACACACACACACGCACACATTTGTGGTCCTCTGTGTCAGGTATCTCTGGATGTTATGTGTGGACTGTTTTTTCTTGTTTATTTGACATGTTTCAGTCACGTGTTCATTTCTCCTGCCAGCAGGGGGCAGTTCAATTCAATTTAAGTGATATAGCACCGCCACAAGAACAGCCGGCTCAAGGAGCTTTATACTGTCAGGCAAAGACTACAGTGTTACACAGAAACTCCATTTAGACGACCTCGTGTGTGAGCAAGCACTTTGGTGACAGTGGGAAGGAAAAACTCCCTTTTAACAGGAAGAAACCTCCAGCAGAACCAGGCTCAGGGACTGGCTGGGGTGAGGAGAGCTGCACTGACAGTGCTGTTATGAAGTAAACCTGAACATGTTTAAATCACAGAGCAGGAAGTGCCCCTCTCACCGTGTTTAACAACATCAAACAGGAAGTGGAGAACCCGAAACATTTAAACACAACTTATTTTTCCTCTAAGCTCCTCCTCCTCATCATCATTAAAGGAGAACACTTTCAGAAAGTATTTTAATTCTGAAAGAAACAAAATTCAAAGTTCATCTGACAGCCCTGCTCTGTACTTTATTATGGCGGGCCAACACTATTTTACTTTGGCGGGGCACTGCACTTTGCCATTGAGGCTGTTTTTTCAGTTTTTGTACTCATCTTCATTTCATGAAACTGTAGCAATATTTAGTTTCTACAACAAAAAGAAAATGAATAAAAGTCAACATTCTTCATGATCGCTTTATTTTTGCTGTTTGGGAACAAACTGAAAACACCCAAACATTTTCAACTCATGTATCACATAAAAAAAATAAAAAATAGGCTCTTATTTACAAAATCTTACACACAGGTAACTTCCTGTTACTACAGTAAATAATGCAACAACAAGTATCTAAAAAAAACAAACATTTTCTCTGTTTTCACTGACAGGAAACAGCTGAATCAGAGGGGAATGGCTGTCAGGTCAGATCTCGAGGCAGAGCTGAGGCTCCGCCCTCAACCCGTGTCCTGGTGGAGAGACCGTTGGACCGTTTAAAGGGGACGCTGTCCTCAGAAGATGGGAACCACCTGAGAGGAGTTCTCAGAGTTCTGATCTACCTGAAGAAGAGAAAGAAAAACGAATGGATGACATCATCAGGACAGGATTAGCTGACAGCAGACCGCCAAACGACCCCGTGATGTCCAAAGTGCTGCTGCTGTCGCTGAGATCACACTAAGTTAAACTGGCGCGCTCACCTCACTGTATACGGGGGGAGGGGGGCAGTGAAGTTCAGGCGCTCTCATTATGAGCCCACCCTCCTCCTCCTCGTCCTCGGTGCCATCGTAGTCGTGGAGCAGCGGCGTGCGGGGGCCGTCCACCCTGAGGTCGCGGTGGATGTTGCTGTAGCTGGGTGGAGCCGAGGGGAAGGAGGTCCAGCTGGAGCCGGCCTGGCTACACATGCTGCTCGTCCGGCTGCCCACGCCGCTGAACGGGATCGTTCCGATGACCAGCGGCAGCTCCAGAGTCAGCTTCTCGCTGCCGGGGATGTGCAGGTAGATCTGAGGGGGTGGGGCTACAGGTTAAGCCTGCATCATTCCATTTTACTCATTTTACTTCTGATCTTATGACAACATTAGTGGTCTCTCACCATGAGAGCGTAGTCCACCTGGATGATGTCACAGCCAAGCAGAGAGGGCTTCAGTTTGGGCACCTTGATGGTCCTGCCCTGCCACATGTCGCACATCCCAGAAATTATGTGGTTTCCTCGCACCGCCGACAGCTTCTGACGCAACACCTGCACACAGGAAACCGCACAGGTCACACTTCCTGTCCCATGGCACTCACGTCTGAAAGTAAAGGTTAGGGCGTCACCTTGGTGCGTCCGTCCACGGCATACGAGTGTTTGGCGATGATGGCAGCCTTCGGCACCACAATGCGGGAGCACGTGTTCTCGAACTTGGCGTTGATGAAGATGTCCTCGCCCTCGCAGAAGCCCTTCCTGTCGATTTGAGCGCTAATGGACACCTGGCCATCAGGGATGAACATGCAGGTGACTTTCTTCTGAGCGGAGGCTGCCACCGGCGCCTGAGGGGAGGGGGAGGAGTTAATGAGCAGCACAGGTGACATCTCACAGCAGAGCTGTGCTGCATGGCCTTATGCAAGGATTATTCTGAACTGCACAGTTCAGAATAATCCTTCTTTACTGATACTGAGCCCCCCTTACTTTGAGCTCCACCCCCTTTAAGACTACTATCCTCTGACTGGCTACCCCTCACTGACAACAGATGGGTAGGGTTCTAGCCCTCTCTATGACATCACAGAGATCAGAGAGTAGAAAAGCCTGTAACAAACTGAGCGTTTCTCCGTGTCTGATATGAACATCTAACAGTAGAACAGGAAGTCAGCGGCAGGAGATGTGCATTAACCAGAATCTACTTCCTGTCTGAAGTTTGATTCCCGGGCGTTTCGTACCAGCAGGTCGGCTCGGTTCACGTCCAGCGGCTCCTCCACCTCAAATTCCTTCTCACACTGCAGGACATGCTCGGACGGGCGGCGCAGCTCGGCCCGCACGTAATACCGCACCGAGCCCAACTTCCCTCTGAAGGACGACACCAGGCACCTGAAAGCAGAGCAGTGGCGTTCAGCAGCATGATCAACACGCCATCAGAAAGCAGCGGCGGGACTGGAAACTCACCCGGGTGGCGGCAGCTCGAAGCCGAACTGGAAGCTGAAGGTTTTACCAGCAGGAAGCAGGAAGCAGCCGTCAGAGTCTGAGACACAGGAAATAAGTAATGAACAACTTCCTGTTTCACATTAAAGCTCAATTCTCTGACTGCAGAAAATGGAGCTTTTACTTCTTGGGAGTAAAAAGAGCGACTTCCTCCGTTTCTTTTTGTTTTTATCCTGTCTCACATCCTGCAGTTCCTCTGGAGTCCAGCAGAGACAGTAGTGAGCCAGACCCGCAGACTCCTATGTTAAAATGAACATGTTTACAGAGTGAAGCAGACACTGCTCTGGTCCCTGAAGACAATCTCCTCCTTCATTCGTGGGTTTTTATAAGTACAATTAAAGTTTGCATTACATCAGTCAATCACTGAGAGACTGCAGGAAATCCTAAAATCATGCAGATTCAGATTCTTCCGCGTGTTTCTCTAACTGATCTGGATAATAAAGTTTTTTTTATGTGAGCTTTGAATCGATACCTGTATTGATTAACTAATTCCTGTACTGTCTGATCTCGGAGCTTCACCTGGGCTAAGCGCCTCCTCCAGCCGCACATCCTCGTCGTACTTCAGGTACTCCACCTCCTGGCTCCTCCCGCGCTTCTTGCGGGGCTGGACGCGCGCGCAGCCGGCGGCGGTGACGCGGAGGCCGTCCACCCTGCAGGGCTGCTCGGCCTCCAGCTGCACGGAGCCGGACAGCTTGTCCCCGCTGCTATAGAAGGCGCGGCCGGGTTCGGAAAACACCACCCGGAACAGCCGCAGCCTGCTGGCCGGGGACAGAACCATGACGACGGCCGAAACGGACCGGAAGTCAAGGGGTCAGAGTGTCACGGAGCGACGGTGAAATGTCCGGTTAGTGCAGAAACCGCCACCGAGGCGCGAAAACAAAATGAAATAAGGGTTTAATGAACCAGGGAAGCTGCTAAATTAGAGAACTGGAAGTGCCACCGGGCCAGGCTGTCGGTACCGTCTGTGATTCTTTCTGTAAACAACCCCGGCCCGTTTTATACCGCAGGAGGGGCGGGGGTCCCGCTACCCTCCGAGCAGCACGTGCGGACAGCGTGAACTCGCCAAGCCTCTGCTACAGGGAACTCTGTGATTGGCCGGCCCAGAACGTCAGCCAATCGGAGCGCGAAGTGGACGCGTGAACAGTGCGTGAAATGGACTGTGGGCGGGGCGTCAAGCTGGCGGGCCATAAATGAGAGAGAGCGCCCAAAGAGCGGAGTCATCAGAGTGAGAATAGAAACCTTCAGTAAACAGCTCGTATACACAGGCAGCGACACCTCCATCCACAGCTTACACCCATCGCCATACACTACACCTCCATCCACAGCTTACACCCATCACTATGCCTGGGTGGAGGTCAGGGCTGGACTGGGACAAAAAAATCGGCCTGGGCATTTTGACTAGAGACCGGCCCACCAGGTATTATAGGAAAAACCATAAAGCCTTTGAATGAAAACAAACGCTGTTGTCACAGTGATGGACGCTGTCTTGTTGGTATATATGTATCAGTCTCATAAACTTAAATCTACACCATCCTCCTTATTCTGGTATTCTAAACAGTACCCGAAAGTAGACTGCTTGGTCGAGTTAACCTGAACTATCTACAACACATGGTGAAAACCTGAAATTAAGACAGAGGAGACTAGAGGTGAGACATGATCATTACTGATTACTGATGACAGATTTAGATATATTTTCATAAACCATTCATTTTCCACATCAATAAACAGCATGGCAGGGCAAAATATTCTTTCTAACATGGCAACCTTTACAAAGTGAAAGGAGATAGAAAGACAGCTGAGAAAGAATAAAACTTAATTGACTTTTTGATGGCATTTTACACACAGCACTGGTACAGTATCTAGAAAATGTGGGAAATACTGGCATCATATACAGTACTTCTGAAGAAATTATGATGGGACCCTAAAAAAATTACTATGTACAATAACCCTAAACAAAACATATTAATGCCCTACCTGGCCCCCTGGCAACACTTTGCTAGACCCGCCCCTGCACAGTTACCAGCTGTCAGCTACTTAGAAAAGGATCCTGGTGTTATTAGTCTCTCAGAAACAGTTCATAACTTCCCTACACAGAATAACTCCAGCTTTGTGTCTTTTTCATTCTAGCTGAAGTCCGGGACAAACTGTGTTCCTTTTCACTTCAATACGAAACGCATAATATTTTCTCTGAATACGAGACAATTCCGTTTTTTTTACGGGACAGTTGGAAACTCTACTAACTAACCTTATAAATAAAATAAGATAAAACAAGTTCAACATCAGTAACATCATAGCACCCGCCCAGCAGTATATAAACTCCGTCATGCTAGCTAGTACGCAGTACGAGTTACTGTAACTGACTGTAAAAAGTCAGCAAAACGAAAATAAACTCCACCTAAACTTGGTTCATATCTGACCCAGATAGACTGCAGGTCATAACTTCTTACCTGAAGTTCAGTTCATCGCCTCGGGTCTCTGCTCCTCCTGCCTTTCCGTCATCCACCTGCCAGCGTGTTGCATCTGCTGGCCTCCATCACTTGCTAATGTTACTGAATCTGTGGAAGCTCCGCAATAGCCAAACAACTGAGTTATTTTTACACATCTCCCAGCATCTGGCCAATCCACCACCTTTCAGTGTGTATACCGTTACGGAAAAAAAACAAACAAACCCATCGGCCCACCGGGCAAATGCCGATGGCCAGTCCGGCTATGGTGGAGCTGTACGCCATGGCTAGAACCAGACTGAGAGACAGCTCCATCCATCAGGCTGTCAGGATGCTGAACTCTCTCCCTGCTCTTACACACACCAACTCCAGACCTCCATCCACCTCTTCCCTCTGAACCCCCCCAGACATAAATAAAACAAACTGAACATCCACCATCACCCTTTCACTGACTGCCCCCCCCCACACACGAACTCTTGCCCACAGTCACTATGGTTGTGTTGGACACTGTTGTTTATGAAAGACTGCATTGTGTTGTATATTAGACTTCTATTTTTTAATCTTTATATTGTTTTACTGTAACACTGAGGGCTGTGTGTGTTTGACTCCACCCACACATACCTATACACTACACCACCACCAGCTCACACCCATCACCATCCAGCTACAGCTGATCACCACCTACAGGAAACCTGAGAGCTGACACACAGCCGGAGCCGGTGCACGGCTCACGTAAAAGATACTTTCACACTTTTATAACTGTCCATGTACGGTCTCACATGTGCATGGGGTGGTGCTCTTTTTGTGTTTTGCCGAATGCTCTTCCAGTTTGTGAGGTCACATCCAATCAAAATCCTCAAATTTTACTCATTAAAGCTCAGCCCTCACAGACAGTTTGTTATGATTACCTGTCGGTCACAGAGGCCACGCCCCTATTTACAGTGGCTTGCAAAAGTATTTGGCCCCCTTGAACTTTCCCACATTTTGCAGTTATTTATTTGTAAAACATGTTTGGAATCATGTCTGATTTTCGTTCCACTCCTCACGTGTTTGTGTTGGTCTTTCATGTGGAATTCCAATAACATTGATTCATGTTTGTGGCTGTAATGTGACAAAATGTGGGAAAGTTGAAAGGGGCCGAATACTTTTGCATCCACTGTATGTAAACAGTTGAGTTCTGGTGCAGGTGAAACAGCCCACACTGCTTACATAACAGAACACTGGAGTAAACTCTCGACCATCTCATACTTCTGTTTAATCAGTTTTCTTTTTGATGTTTATTCAGCTGTGTGAGAACTATAACTTTAATCTCAGCCAAACCGATTTACTCACAAACAAATCAGACACTGAAAAAAGCCAAACAATGACATTTATAAGTATCTAATTGACTTATATATCATGTTTGACCTGAGTAGCCAAAGACCACGGTGGGGTTGAAAACGATGTGCGGGGAGTTCGTCTCCCAAAACGTCGGAGCACTTTTGCAAATATGTGAAATCGTGATAAGCCGAGCAGATGTTTGAAGTTCACGCAGCTACATTTTTGCCTGAAAGTATGTTTTGTGACACAGAGTAATATTAAAAGTAGCTGCTGCCATTGTTGGAAACTGGAATATGAATATGAATTCTGGGATAATATAGGCCACAAAGGATACACCCGACCCATCCTTCAAATCTGGGAAAAGGGGAACGCATTTGGAGCAGCTTTTGAATTTGGACAGGCTTCATCGCGTCGCTGTGACGTAATCGGGCTACAAATGCGGCCTCAGGAGGATGCAGCCCATGAACTTGGACACCCCCAATGTCATAGTTTTTCCAATACTGACACCTTTATGAAAGCAGCAGTGTGCGTGCTACTGTGATTTTCACTTTTCACAATAATGATTTAACACAACACCTTTGAGCTTTTATTTTGAAATTGTGCGTTTTGGAAAGCTGAACGTAGAGCACTTGGAGACGAGCACAGGCTGTAAAAAACAGACGAGAGTGATCACGGAAAGGTTTGGACGTGTGAGAGAAAAGATGTAAATCACAGTCACAGCAGGGCGCTCTGACACAGTTCAGTGGGCTGAACTCACGTTGGTGTTGATACTGTTGATGTTTGGATTGAGCTGTTCCCTGCAGGCCATTCAGAAAGAAGAATACAGGTCACCTGACAATCATTTCAGCCAGTAAGCACTCGCATTTACACTGTGTGGAAAATGAATAATTCTGTGAACTCAAAACTAAAAAGAAAAACTAAATAATTGTCCTGTCCACAGCTGTCAACATTACCTCGTCAAGCCTAAGAGCCCGCTGCTGACCCTGAAACGGCGGTGAGGTCGCAAACCGTGAGTCAGCGTCACGCGTTTTCAGGTAGACGGGACCTCATGAAACAAACAGGACGAGTCAGGCTGCTTGATCCATGCTTTATTACAGGAAGTGAAACACAGTCAGCAACCAGTCAGCAACTTTCCGCAGTGAAGCTCCACTCACGTGTTTCACATGGACATGAAAACCAAAACAGATTCTATCACCTGGATTACAGAGCCCGATTAGCCCCACCCCCCACACGTCCATAGATCTGAGGCTCAGACAGAAACGTGACGGCGCGATGTGTCGGGTGTCTCGCTCTCACCGCCGTCTTAAATACGCCAATAAATAAACAGTAAGTTAGCGTTTGTTCAAGTTTAGAGGAAAGAAGCAGCAGAGTTCCCGTTAGCATGTTCGTCCTCTCCGAGTCCGAACGCCACCAGCACACAGACGTACAGCAGTCTGCTCATATGTACACGCCACAGGTCAAAGGTCAGCAGGCTTCCTGACCCTGTGGCCTCCTGGGTCCCTCCAGTGTGACGTGTGAGAGGGTCATCTGTTCAGCTTCTCATCAAACCTGCAGAGAGACAGGAAGTGGATTCATGAACCGCGCCAACATCAGCAGGCCTTAACGTCTCTGTGAGCGTCTTCGTCTTCTCTCCGTCTTCCTCACGGCACAGATCACGTGACATTTCTGCAATCGTTTCTCAATAAAAGGCTCAATGCAAACTGATGGAGGGCTTTTAATTTGGAAATGATACAGGAAGTATGACTCAGTAAAATAGGAGTTAGTCAAACAGAAGGAATAAGAAAAAGCTGTTATCACCAGCTGTTAAGGTGAATAGGGGTCAAAGGTCAGTATGGGTTAGGTCTAAAACATACAGAAGTAGCAGCTAACCCAGCTGCCACTGTTAGCCTTTTTGTGAGGTGTTATAAGCGTTTTCTTGCATTTTGTATTTAATCTGTGTGTTCAATCGATCATCAAAGTTATCTTAGAGCCAGATTAGAGTTACAATGGAGTCCAAGCCAGAGTGGAGTCAGAGCGGAGTCAGAGTGGAGTCAGAGCAGAGTTAGAGTGGAGTCAGAGTGGAGTCAGAGTCAGAGTGGAGTTAGAGTGGAGTCAGAGTCAGAGTGGAGTCAGACTGGAGTCAGAGTGGAGTCAGAGTCAGAGTGGAGTCAGAGCAGAGTTAGAGCGGAGTCAGAGTCAGACTGGAGTCAGAGTGGAGTCAGAGTCAGAGTGGAGTTGGAGTGGAGTCAGAGTCAGAGTGGAGTCAGAGTCAGAGTGGAGTCAGAGCAGAGTTAGAGCGGAGTCAGAGTCAGAGTGGAGTCAGAGTGGAGTTAGAGGGGAGTCAGAGTCAGAGTGGAGTTAGAGTGGAGTCAGAGTCAGAGTGGAGTCAGACTGGAGTCAGAGTGGAGTTGGAGTGGAGTCAGAGTCAGAGTGGAGTCAGAGTCAGAGTGGAGTCAGAGCAGAGTTAGAGCGGAGTCAGAGTCAGAGTGGAGTCAGAGTGGAGTTAGAGGGGAGTCAGAGTCAGAGTGGAGTTAGAGTGGAGTCAGAGTCAGAGTGGAGTCAGAGCAGAGTTAGAGCGGAGTCAGAGTCAGACTGGAGTCAGAGTGGAGTCAGAGTCAGAGTGGAGTTGGAGTGGAGTCAGAGTCAGAGTGGAGTCAGAGTCAGAGTGGAGTCAGAGCAGAGTTAGAGCGGAGTCAGAGTCAGAGTGGAGTCAGAGTGGAGTTAGAGGGGAGTCAGAGTCAGAGTGGAGTCAGAGTGGAGTCAGAGTGGAGTTAGAGTGGAGTCAGTGTCAGAGTGGAGTCAGACTGGAGTCAGAGTGGAGTTGGAGTGGAGTCAGAGTCAGAGTGGAGTCAGAGTCAGAGTGGAGTTGGAGTGGAGTCAGAGTCAGAGTGGAGTCAGAGCGGAGTTAGAGCGGAGTCAGAGTGGAGTCAGAGTCAGAGTGGAGTCAGAGCAGAGTTAGAGCGGAGTCAGAGTGGAGTCAGAGTGGAGTCAGAGTCAGAGTGGAGTCAGAGTCAGAGTGGAGTCAGAGCAGAGTTAGAGCGGAGTCAGAGTCAGAGTGGAGTCAGAGTCAGAGTGGAGTTAGAGGGGAGTCAGAGTCAGAGTGGAGTCAGAGTGGAGTCAGAGTCAGAGTGGAGTTAGAGTGGAGTCAGAGTCAGAGTCAGAGTGGAGTCAGACTGGAGTCAGACTGGAGTCAGAGTGGAGTCAGAGTGGAGTCAGAGTCAGACTGGAGTCAGAGTGGAGTCAGAGTCAGAGTGGAGTTGGAGTGGAGTCAGAGTCAGAGTGGAGTCAGAGTCAGAGTGGAGTCAGAGCAGAGTTAGAGCGGAGTCAGAGTCAGAGTGGAGTCAGAGTGGAGTTAGAGGGGAGTCAGAGTCAGAGTGGAGTCAGAGTGGAGTCAGAGTGGAGTTAGAGTGGAGTCAGTGTCAGAGTGGAGTCAGACTGGAGTCAGAGTGGAGTTGGAGTGGAGTCAGAGTCAGAGTGGAGTCAGAGTCAGAGTGGAGTTGGAGTGGAGTCAGAGTCAGAGTGGAGTCAGAGCAGAGTTAGAGCGGAGTCAGAGTGGAGTCAGAGTGGAGTCAGAGTCAGAGTGGAGTCAGAGCAGAGTTAGAGCGGAGTCAGAGTGGAGTCAGAGTGGAGTCAGAGTCAGAGTGGAGTCAGAGTCAGAGTGGAGTCAGAGCAGAGTTAGAGCGGAGTCAGAGTCAGAGTGGAGTCAGAGTCAGAGTGGAGTTAGAGGGGAGTCAGAGTCAGAGTGGAGTCAGAGTGGAGTCAGAGTCAGAGTGGAGTTAGAGTGGAGTCAGAGTCAGAGTGGAGTCAGACTGGAGTCAGACTGGAGTCAGAGTGGAGTCAGAGTCAGAGTGGAGTCAGAGTGGAGTCAGAGTCAGACTGGAGTCAGAGTGGAGTCAGAGTCAGAGTGGAGTCAGAGTGGAGTCAGAGTCAGACTGGAGTCAGAGTGGAGTCAGAGTCAGAGTGGAGTCAGACTGGAGTCAGAGGGCCTTACTGGCGGATGGCGTCGGGGATCTGCAGCTGGTCTGTGGGGATGAGCTCGGACAGCTGCTGCAGACTCTGAATGAAGCGGATCTTCCTGCTGAACTTATCGCTGTGGAGAACAGGGTCAAAGGTCACAGGTGAGACAGACCAACTACATCAAGCTAACACAACACATCAGGACCTGGGATAGTTTAACCTGTAAGATTTCTCACTGAGATTTATCTGTGTAATGACCAGATCCACCACAGGAGGCCGCTCTAACCGAGGGGGAAGACTTGGGGTCCTGTTCTAAAGCTCAGGTCTGAGCTTTAGAATGTGTTTCTGCTGCAACATCCAACATCTGCATAACATCAAACACTCTTTAAGACACTGAGATGGCGCCTTGTGCTGACCGATGTTTCCATCAGGCGGTGCAGTTCTGTGAGGTTCTGGTTTCACCAGCGTGCACCACAGACTCTTGGAAGAATTCTTCAAGATCGAAAGAATTACGAAGATTGGCGATGTGTTAATCGTCAGCAACAGACATGACAGCCGTTTAATCTAACGCCAGTAAATTATTGGGTCTTAAATGTTATGTAGACATCTGCCACCAGGTGGTGCATCGTCGTTGGGAAAACCTGCTCATCTCCATCTATTATTACTTTATTACATTAATATAACAGGAGGTTCAGTAAAAACGTCCTTCAAGGAGCTGCTCTTTACTTTCTTACTCTGAGTAACTGTCAGAGCCTGTACTTTTTCACTTAAGTTTAAATCCATACTTGAACTTTTACTGCAGTATTTTTTAACACTAGTATATGTACTTCATATTGATGTCGTCAAAGAACAGCATCGTGGTCCGTAAAGCCCAACAGCGACTCTACTTCCTCCTCAAACTGAGGAGAGCGAGAGCAGAGAAAGGATCGTGGGTGCTTCTCTGCCCTCACTCCAGGACATCTACTCTCTCCCTGCTCTGTCGACCCCGCCCCCCCAAAACTCTGAACCACCGCCCTTCACTGACTCCCACACTCCCACTTTCCCAAAAACACTCAGACTGTGTTGGACACTGTTGTGTGTATAAGACTTTTATCTTTTATGTTGTTTAGTGTAACACTGAGGACTGTGGGAGCCCTGCAGTTTCACTGTGTATGATCTGTACATGTGCTTTTGACAATAACTCTTCTCTACTTAAACACTGAATGTCTGGACTTTTGCCACCTCTGATCATGAATGTGATAAATATTTTAAAATGCCTTTGTTGTTAGTTTTTGACATTTTCCACCCTGCTTCTCTCAATGACTATCGCCCTGTAGCCCTCACCTCAGTAGTGATGAAGTGCTTTGAACGCCTGGTCAGAGACTTCATCATTTCTTCACTACCAGACACACTGGACCCACTACAGTTCGCTTACCGTCCAAATCGTTCCACAGACGATGCCATCTCTCATCTCCTCCACACATCACTCACTCACTTGGACACTAGAAGGGGGAATTATGTTAAAATGCTCTTCATAGACTACAGCTCTGCATTTAATACCATAATTCCCTCCACACTCACCACCAAGCTGGAGCATCTGGGACTCAGCTCATCTATGTGTCAGTGGATCTCCAACTTCCTAACTGGCAGACCACAGCCAGTAAGGATGGGCGGACATGTCTCAGCCTCCACCACTCTCAGCACTGGAGCCCCCCAGGGGTGTGTTCTGAGCCCCCTGCTGTACTCTTTGTACACATATGACTGTGTGGCCACTACCAGCTCCACCACCATCATCAAGTTTGCTGACGACACCGTCGTGGTGGGCCTGATCTCTGATAACAACGAGACGGCCTACCTGAAGGAGATTAGGAATCTGGAGAACTGGTGCCAGAGGAACAACCTCCTTCTAAACGTCAGTAAGACAAAGGAGCTGATAGTGGACTTCAGCACTAAGCAGGAGAGGAACTACCAGACCCCCGTCATCAACGAGTGCCCAGTGGAGAGAGTGGACAGCTTCAAATACCTCGGAGTTCACATCACGCAGGACCTGTCATGGTCCTGTCACATCAACACCGTGGTGAAAAAGGCCCGACAGCGTCTCTACCACCTCAGACGCTTGAGAGACTTCCAACTGCCCTCCAAGGTGCTCAGGAACTTTTACTCCTGCACCATAGAGAGCATCCTGGCGGGAAACATCTTAACCTGGTTCGGGAACAGCACCATGCAGGACAGACGAGCTCTACAGAGGGTTGTGCGGTCAGCTGAGCGCACCATCCGCTCCGAGCTCCCTGACCTGCACTCAATCTACAGCAGGCGGTGCTGGACCAAGGCCAGGAAGATCGTGAAGGACCTCAGCCATCCCAACAACAGACTGTTCTCTCTGTTGAGGTCAGGAAAGCGATTCCGCTCCCTGAAGACCAACACAGAGAGACTGAGGAGGAGCTTCTTCCCGCAGGCGATACGGTCTCTCAATCACACCACCACACAGTACTGACCCACACATACAGTTCTTACACACACTGGACTTTCTGGACATTGGTTTTGCACAACACTGGTCACTATATTCTTCATTTCCAGTTAATACTTGTACAGCTGCTGTTATTGTGTATATATTTATTTATATTTCTTCATACATTCTTATATAGTTCTATATTGTGTATTTTGTTGTACAGTTATTTTATTTTCAACTTTAATTTATATATTTTATCTTATTCTTCCCAGTTAAATTTACCCTTCATTCTAATTTGTGTTGTACAGTTATTTCATTTTTAACCTTAATTTATATTTTATTCCTTCCTAGTTAAATTTACCCTTTTTAATTTTTCATATTTATTTCCTATCTTATTCATAGCCTTTTCCTTTTTTGTTTTCTTTAGGTCACGAGCAGTTGTCCAAGCATTTCACTACATATCGTACTGTGTATGACTGTGTACGTGACAAATAAAATTTGAATTTGAATTTGAATTTGAATTTGAACTAAACTTCTGAGCATTTCTTACTTTTACACTAGTCTGTTAGTCTAATTTCTTTCCCTCATCCCAAGTAAAGACTCATTAGATGCTGCACCGTGAACGTGCACACAGTGATTTATCCAGTGAGCTGCACTTTGACTCCATACAGAGTCAAAGTGCAGCTCACTGACAGAGGCCCTGCTAGATTTCAGCTTCTTGGTACTTCACTGCCACCTTCTGGTGGTAGGAATGCACTGCAGCCAACCAGGGTCCAGAAAAACCAAATGTACATTGTGTGTGTGTGTGTGTGTGTGTGTGTGTGTGTGTGTGTGTGTGTGTGTGTGTGTGTGTGTGTGTGCGCGCTGACCTGATAAAAGGTTTGACCAGCGTGATGAGAGCTTTGATGTACCAGGCGGGATGGACGACCAGCAGCCCCTTCAGGTCCTTCTTCAGCCTGCGGAGACATGAGGACAGTGAACCCCCATGTCCTTGTGCGCTAAACACACTTCAAAGGCCACCGTGACCATCAGCTGGTCGCGGTAACGCCATTACGTATGACAGACGAGTTAAAGTGCTGCTGTGGTTGTAAGCATGCACAGCTGTGATGAGGAGGAGGAAGAAGATGACCTCCAAAGAGCTGGAAACATGGCTGAATCCCCGACATCATCTCCCAACAGCAAAGGCAACTGATGATTACATCATGACCACACAGAGCAGCGCTCCAATCAGAGCGTCTCTTACACAGCGAGCGTGATCAATCAGATTAAAGACGTCATGACGGAGTCTGACCCGACGTCAGCACCATCACCTGCTGTCGTTGAGCCACAGCCAGCTATTAGCTTTTATTAGCAGAAGGTGACATGGCGAGAGGCGGGGGGTGTTGAACCCCCACTGCTGCCATCTTGGATTGCAGAGTTGGTGGGTTGGTTGTTTCCAAACAGGAAGTCTGACTCGAGTGGATGCTCCAAATAGGATCTCGGCGCTGCACGCCACGCAGCGTGTGAAAATCAGGTCGTGACCCTGACACTGCAAATGGATGAATAGAGGGGTCATTTTTGTTGTGGCTGTGATGGGGGTGGAGCTCTCCGTTGGCGCTCTTGCCTATGGTTAGCGTAACGCGCCTTGTTTTCACCTTAGCTCGTCTCACATTCAGAATATCCCGTCTTCCTCCTCTCACCCACACCGGTCGCGGCTGATGGCCACCCCTGAGCCTGGTACTGCTGGAGGTTACTTCCTGTCGCCAAAGTGCCTTCTCATAGGGGGTCACATGATTGTTAGGTGCCCCGATGCGACTGTTCGTGCTACATAAATAAAGCAAAATTGCAGGTAGTTGAACTGAAAGATCATCTCGCCGCATGGTCCACAGGTCGGAGCAGACACAGCGAGCAGTTATGAGAAGCTCTACTCGTCTACGGGGTCACAGTTACTTTTTTTTTTTTCCTCTTTTTTAAGGCAAAGAAAGATGCCCAACGGATTTACTTTACCAAATTGACCATCCCAGCCTTGCCATAATGGTCCATTTGATTCACCTTTTATTGTTTATTTTATTTTCACTTACTGAATACGGGACAGACTTGACTGGGGGAAAGAAGGGGAGAAAGAAAGAGGGAAAGAGAAACAGCTGAGAAGAGGGACGGGGGAGAAGGGCAAAAGACAAAAACCAACAGAACGGGCAGAGAAAAAAAATGCATATATCAATCACCTGGATCACCTGCTGAGAAAGAAAAAAGAAAGCAAGCAGAAGAGAACAAGAGTAATAGAATAAACAACATCACAATGATATATGGGAATATGACAGTAAATACTAAATATTAAACATTATTGTGCAGCACATAAGATCAACAGAACAGTGTGCTTTGAGGTAGGAGCCAAAAAGGGTGTAGTTTGTGGGTGTGATCACCCGTGTGTACACCTGTGAGCATGGACGCGCTTGTTTTTAAAAGGTTCCTTCATGTAATGATCTGCTAGAGGGTGTGGGGGGGCCACAGCCCCGTCCTCCAGGGCATGAAGCAGGTATGGAGGAGATCAAAACTCCAGACATCCAGAGGCCCCCAGAACACAAGAGACCAAGGAAGACCAACAGAGGGGCAGCCGCGCCACTGTCCCAGAAAGAGCTGAGGAGAGTCCCAGATGAGGGCTCACTCAGCAGCCGCGGAGCAGAAGCCAGGGGGAGTTGCAGTGACGCGCCCGTGAGCTCCACCGGCAGCCAGCCGTGCCTGAGTGACCGAGCCCCAGGCCGAGAGGCCGGGGGCACCCCACCTCCGAAGTGGCCCGAGCGAGCCCCAGGCTCCAGGCCCCGATAAGCGGCCGCCAAGGAGTGAGCCGGTGTGTACCTGGATGTCCACCCCCAGACACAAAGAACCACCAACGCACCGATGTCTGAGGGAGTCCGCCACTGGCAGGGGAAGTGGTGGTAGGGGGAGATAGGCCTCCAAACCTTGGAGGGCCTGAGATGTCCCCAGAGAGGTGGCGCCTGACACCCAACCTGACATATAGACACAGACATACAGGCACACACAGACACAAACATCCATTCCCACCCTCATGCTCTCATATGCACTTACTCCACACTCAACCAACGTGGAGACAGACATAAAGAGACGCTGTACACACGATCACACTCCCCAAGCGTACTCTACAAACCGGGTCTAGGTGCCCCCGCCCCTGGAGGGGGGAACTGCACCCAGACCCAGGTGGTGTTACCCTTTTCCCTGCGGTGGGGGGAGGCAGACCGCCCCGACTCCGCAGCAGCAGGGAGGCCCCACACTCCAGACCGCAGTCGGACGGCCAACTCCTCCTCCTAGCCCCCCCGCTCCAGCAGGTCGCAGAGAATGGGGGTGAGAGAAGACTCCAAACCTCCCTCCACCCGCTCATTGTAGTGTTGATGCATGTGTGTTCTAAGGTGCATTTAAAACCCAGGAGGGCTTGGAGCTACCTGCCAGAGAGCAGCAGGTAAGCGCATGGTCCCTCCTGCTGGCCCTCAATGTCTACGTGTATTTAACATTGAGAGGTGGGCAACGACGCCAGGGGTGGGGTGTACACCCTGATGGTAATTTGGACTCCGTGTAGCGTGCCCACCCCCAAGATCCTATATGTATGTGTAATGAGAGTGTGAGTAATGTGAATGTCTAAGTTGTGGGATAAAATTGAGGCAGAGGCAGCCAGAAGGGGACAGAGGGGGGGGGGGGGGGGGGGGGGGGGGGGGGGGGAGTAGCCTCCTCTGCACCCTGGTGACATACCCCTACTCCAAGGTCCTGCATGTGTGGGTGGTTGTGATGGAGCGGGAAGAGGGAGGCAGCTGGAGATGGGGAGGGAAGGAAGGGAGGGGCAAGTGACCCCTCCCTGGGGCCAGCTCCCCCGCTGACCCCAGTAGGTACCCCCATACTCCGCGACCCGCCAGGGAAAGGGGGCCCAGGCCCATCCAGACCGGGGCCCAGCGCAGCAGCGCCTCCCGGCCCCACAGAGCCCAGGACAGTCTACCCAACCCCACCACAGAGAAAACTGCACCCACCCCACCATCCACTCATCTTCCAGACTACATAAGACAATAAACACCCAGGCTGAGATCTTCCTCCACCTCTCCTGTATCTCCCCCTCCTGTAGAGAGAGCCCCTGAGGAGAGGAAAGCTCCTGCAAGATGTGACAATCTTCCCCACCAGTTGAAGAGCCCCCCAGGTGGCTCGATGCACTGGCGGCACCCTGCTCCAGGGCTGGGCCCCCATGCACCCACCCGCCCACAACCCCGGCAACACACCAACCAGGACCCAAGCCCCCGAGGCCCGGCCCGGGCCCCAGCCCAGAGACGGAGCGCCCCCAGAACCTCACGCCCATCCCGGACCTACCCAGGGGCAGCCAGGGGTCACAGTTACTGAAGGAACAGGAAGTAAAGAAGCTCCACCCCTCAGAGCGGTGCTGAGAGGGGATGCTGTACCTCCTGTCGATGGACGTGTAGCACTGGTGAAGCCATTTGATGGAGGGCAGCTTATTTCTGGGAGCCATGGCGCACAGGTAGACTAGCAGGTAATTCTCTGAGACCATCAGGTCCAGCGTCCCCACAATGTACCTGCAGGGGAAGACAGGTGATAAAGGAGGCGTGGCTCACACCTGCTAGCATTTGACCACAATTTCTGGGCCCAAACTCACCTGAACAGGTTTTCCATGACATACTCGTAGTTTTCCACTGTGTTCTCCGGCAGGTAACAAGAAGTGAAGAGGATGATGGCGTTCATCCCGTCTCCAAAGTAGCCTGTCAACCAACCACAGGCAGAGCTGTCACGGTGCAATTTCAAATACAACACAGTGTTAGCTCCATGGCACCTGCAGGTGTGTTACAGGTGAGTGTGTGTGGCGCTCCTGCAGGTGTAATATCAGTGTATCATCTTATTTGTGTTACAGGTGTTTTTCAGGTGTGTGTGAGACCTGGAAGCTCCTGCAGGTGTATTACAGGTAGTTTGGTGGGTGTGTGACCTCTGACCTCCATGCGACAGGACCTGCAGGTACGGCTCCAGGACGCTCATGTTGACATGGTATTCGTGTCCTGAGATGCAGAACCGCCTCCAGCGCCGCCCTCTGCTGTCCACCTGATCCAGCTCCATCAGACCTTCGGACTGCTCCATCGGATTTCTGGCCACACCCACAGCTCCACCTCTGCCCATCCGAGGAAGGTCGTCTGTGAGACAGAGGTCAGAGGTCAGCTGCTTTTCTCTCGGTTACATTACTTCCCATCTGCGTGCACATCTCACCGTCCCACTCCAGGTCGTGCATGCTGTCCGGCAGTGTTCCTGTCTCGCTGTCCGATGGCGTCTCCAGAGCTTCCAGGTTGATGTCAAGCGACGGTGTGTCGTCTGGTGTCCCTGACAGTGCGGCTGCAGAGAAGCTGTTCCGATCGTTCGAGTCACGGCGGTTCAGCGTGAGACTCAGAGACGGTGCCACCAGACGCTTCTTAGCTCCGCCTCCACCCGATAGAGTGAGGCTGGTGACCGGAGCTAAAGAACAGAGGACAGAGTGAACACTGATTGATTTTTGGAAGATTGTTGTCATTGATTTTGATCACCTTTGATTGGTGACTTTGAGCTTTGTCAGAATCAGAATACTTTACTGAGCCATAGAGGAAATGATGTTGGTTACAGCGCTCCAGTACCAACAGCAACAAAGACAATACAGGAAATAAACAATAGCACAATATATACAATATTTACATATATATAAGCCACTTACTAACAGTGTTGAGTAAGTTACTTTAAATTAGTAACTTAGTTACATTACTAGTTACTTCCATCAAAAGTAACTCAGTTACTTGAAGTTACTCGTTATTTTCAAAGTAACTAGTTAGTAGGGAAAGTAACTTTGGTTTTACTCAGACTTCTCTTGTTAATGTGTTGCTTCCGTAACTTTGCCAGTCTTCTAGCTTGCTTACTTGCCACAGTGCACTGTGCCACCTACCAATACAAAGGAAAAGATAATGTGCACATTTCCACGAAAGAAATCCCACGCCTGCACCATCGTTGACTGCTGCCATGATTCTAGCCTACATCACAGAGTCATGTGCGCTTTTTACATCCAACACAAAAACTGCAGTCGTGGTGCTTTGATTGTACTCAGAACTCTGAAATTCTGCCTTCTGAATAGGAAGATGTAGGTAACACCAGACTGCAGATGAGCTGCATACAGGGCTGGACTGGGACAGAAAATTGTTTCTCCATCACCTGTTCAGCTCTGATGATTCAGTAAGGACATCTGCTGGTTTCATCTTCATGTTTCCCTCTCACCACATATCCAAACCGACATCATGACCAGCAGCTTTACAGCTGTGGCTCCAGCAAACATCAGCTGATACTAGAAATTAATATTAAATAAACTCCACCTAAACTTGGTTCATATCTGACCCAGATGGACTGCAGGTCATAACTTCTAACCTGAAGTTCAGTTCACCTGACACTCTCGGACCAGCGGCCGCTTCGGGTCTCTCCTCTTGCCTCCCTTTTCCTTCATCCACCTGCTGCCTCCACCACTTGCTTATGTTACTGAATCTGTGGAAGCTCCGCGATAGCCACCACACGAAGTAACGAGTAACGAGCCTATCTAAATCCCAGTAACGAGTAACGCGTTCCTGATTTTGGCATAACTAGTTACCGTGCTCGTTACCACAATAATAACGTAGTTACTGTAACGCGTTACTTAATAACGCGTTACTCCCAACACTGCTTACTAATAAATATCTGAATAAGAAAGAAGAGCATGAGCAAAGAGGGTGTAGCAATAGCAGTATACAGTGTGTTGGGTGGATGAGTTGTACAGGGAGATGGCCACAGGCAGGAATGCATTCCTGGGTCGTTCAGTGGTGCTTTTTGGTAATCTCAGTCTATGACTGAGCGTGCTCTTGTGGGAGGAATTATCCAACAGTCTTTATCCTGGACAACGTATGCCTCTCCATCACAACCTTAAGAGAGTCCAGCTACATCCCCACAACATTGCTGGCCTTGCAGATCAGTTCGTTGAGTCTGTTAGCATCAGCAACCCTCAATCTGCTCCCCCAGCATGCAACAGCGTAGAGGATAGCACTGGCCACAACAGACTCGTAGCTTCAACTTTAGCTTACAAAAATTGGTTTTCACCTGATTCTCCTGCTGGACTTTCTGTGTCATCCTCTGGAAGTGGTCTGAAGCAGCAAGCCCAGCAACGCCAGCCAGGTAAAACCAGGTAAACATGTGAAACAAAGAGGTGAGAAGATATTCACCACACACATTAGCTTTAGTTTGCATTTATTCACAGCTATTAGCTTCTGTTAGCACATATTAGCATTAGCCTTTATTAAAGCTACATTCGCCTCTTACCATATGTTACTATTAGCCTCTGTTAGCACAAATTAACATCCTCCATAAGGATCTATTTATCTTTATTAGCCTCTGTTAGCATGACCTCTGACCTGGGGAAGCCATCATCCTGCCACTCCTCCCTCAGCTCCATGTCCTGGATGTTGGCGGGGCTTGAGGGCCCTGGAGCAGACCTGGAAGAGCAAAGAAAAACCGAAACTGGGACCCAATTCAGATTCTCTTCTCTGATTGGCTGATTGTTCTTCTGCAGGTATTTTGACGTTTTTTTGTGGTTCTATTATTTAAAGTTAAATAAAGACCAATAAATAAGTTTGTTTGATCGGACATTCATGACTCACACACACACACACACCTTGGTCCTGTGACGTTCGTTTGGAGGTTTGTAAACTATTTATAGCTCCAGGGTTTCCGTCCAATCACAGATCTGACCTGCAGGCAGTTAAGCCTCCTGGTGATTAAAATCAGATCAAACCCGTCTGACTGCTCTGACTATCTCACACACACCTGAACAGGTGAACAAGGGAGGGGCTTCATTGTTCCTCTGTTTGCTGTGAAGCTGACACACCTGATCTCCAGCTACAGTAACTGAACAGGTGTGTGCAGTGGGTGGTCCTCTGCAGGTGAGGAGTGTTTTCACTGCGGTACCTTCAGGGTCAGCTCGCAAAAATATCAGAACTCTGATGAGCCTCCACAAAAACAAAGAGGAGAGATGAAGGAGTCTGTAAAGCTTCCTTGGAGTCACTCCTGGTGAGGAACAGCTGTGGATGGATACATGAAAGTTCAGATGAAATCCTGGTAAAGATTAAAACTCTTCACAAAGGATCTCAGCCAATCAGAGGGCTCCTCAGGTGAGAACATGTGAGAAGAAGGAGGAGGAGTTTAAGACGATGAAGACTGATGTTTGCAGATCGTATAATCTGCTCAGTTCTTTGTCTCCAGCCTTAAAGATTCGTAAAGTCTTGGCGGCTGCCCCCTGGTGGTGCGTGCAGATACTGCAGGTGAACTGCAGGGGGTGGAGCCAATCATTATTACATCATCACCTTTGATTCTGAGCTCGTCCCAGCAGATGGCACACTTGGCTCAGGCTGTTGATTTACAGCCAGATTTTCTAAAAAAAGCCAAAATGGTGTGTGAGCGCAGTCCTCAGGTGTGTTATCAGACGCACCTCCGTGGGCAGTAAGGTTAGGCCAGGAACATAAGATGCTTTGTTTCGGCGCGGGTTATTAAACTGCGTGTTGTGAACGTTAAATATTCTCCCCTAATGTCCTCGGCTCTGCATGTGTTACAACGGCCTCACCTGCGCAGGTGAAGCTGCAGGTGCAGAGTGCGAGGCGTGAACCTCAGAGCGATGTTCAGTCCGTTTCTTCATCAGCTCAAACACAGTTCACATTACTGGCAGTTTGTTTGGTGACGTTCACTCAGCACCTGCTCCACAGATCAGCTGTTTGCAGGAGCATGATGGGAAATTGCAAAAACTCAACGTGTGACACAAACTAGCGCATGACACGCAGGTGTGACCGGACGCCTCACCTGCAGAGCTTCACGGACTGAGTTAGGAGCTCAGAGAGTGTTTTCAGGGACTCGGGAGGATCAGAGGCCTCCTCTGGTCTTTGACTCTGAGCTCAGATCCAGGAAAAGGCGTCAGCTTCCTGTCCGAGGACCAGAACCCGATCAGGACCCGACCAGGAGCCAATCAGAAACTGCAGACTAATCAGTGAAGTCATCAGCAAGGAAGAGATCGGCGATGAGGCTCAGGACCTGGACCGGGAGACCCCATAGCAAGCAGGAAGTCAACGGACATCACTTCCTGCTGATCAACAGCCCAGATCATCAGGCGGTGAACATATCACAGAGACCCCTTCACTGACCGTCAGCAGCAGAAGCAGTTTGAATTGAACTTCCTCTTTTTACTGAGCAGGAAATGCGCACGCACACACGCACAAATACACACACACACTCTCACACAGCGTTTGAGCTGTAAATATTTACCTGTCCTCACCGTGCCCGTCTGTATGCTCAGTGGGGGAGCTCATGATGTCACTCTGATGTCACGGCGTGCTCTGACCAGCGTGTGGGACCCACTGGATGTCTGAGTGTGGTGTCCTCCTTCCTCTCCTCTCCCTCGCACAGAGGGAGTTCCCACTCTGACTCTATGGGGCTCGCTCGCTCGCTCTCTCTCTCTGCCTGACAGGTTTGTCTGCATTTCACCACAGAGCCGCCACCTGATTGGCCACGCTCACCTGCTCCTTGCACACAGGTGAGGTGGCAGATCAGCTTCAGCCTGCTTCATTAAAAATCCACCAATCAGATGCTGAAGCTATTTAAAGCAGGAGGAAGTGCAGAGTGTCCGCAGGGTCCTAGTGCCTGTGAGAGCAGCTTAAATTCAGTTAAATGCTTTAAAAAGACTTTTATTTTGGAAGTCAGGAGGCATGAATGACATATATTTAGGAATCAACACAAGAAATCCAGAGATAAAGGAGAAAATTTTACAACCATAATTAGAAATAACATTTCCACTTCAAACACCCAAGTTAATAAATCGACTCACTACTAGGGATGGGTACCGGTGTTCTGACATAAACGGTAGTAACCAGACCGAAAAGCAGCGCACATTTCGGTGCTTTATTTCGGTGCTTTTTTTTCCTGAGCTGTGATACACTTCTAGCCAATCATTTTACGTTTCCCAGGATAGTAGGCGGGGCCAGGTACGTACGTTCTTTTAGAGCAGAGCTACAGATTAAAAATGTCCAAGACGAAGCGGTCAAAAGTCTGGCTGTACTTCACAGCAAAATATGCAAACTCAGCAGCAACAAGTGCTTTAAGCTGATACTGTGATACTGTCAAAGGAGGTAACACCTCGAATCTGATGAAACACCTGGCGACGCATAGCGTTTTTTTAAAAGCTGAGAAATGCGCCGTATTTGATAGCTTGCTGCGAGACCTCACACTGTGCACGTTGGGTGGGTTGCCAGTTATCGGACCCGGAGCAACATCCCCCAAAAACCCGAAGAATAGAGTCCTGGCCCCTAGCCCTGCCAGTGTAGCAGAAATGATGAGGATGATGATGCAGCAGCAGCCGTTCTTCTCTGCGTGAGTAGCTTAATGTTGTTTGTGTGTAATTTACGTTGAGTAGGCTAACCACGTTATTACATTAATGCATGTAAGGTGAACCAGCAAACATCATCATAGATACATGTGGCTGTCCTCTTGTTTGATGGCAGATACTCCCTTCACCCTGGCCAAAAAGGCTAAAATGACCAAAGAAAAAGTGGAAAACAGCTAAACATGAGAGGTTTAGGACAAAGTTTGTGTTTTTTCCATTGTTTAAGCACTGCTTCCAGCCAAGAGTGATACCATATATGCCCCATAGCTGCAGAAAAGGCTAACATTGTTATCTTTTTACAAAAACCAGTTGAACATGAGAGGTTTTTGGACAAAGTTTGTGTTTTTTCCATTGATTAAGCACTGCTTCCAGCCAAGAGTGATACCATATATGCCCCATAGCTGCAGAAAAGGCTAACATTGTTATCTTTTTACAAAAACAAAACAAAACTTGGACAAAGTTTGTGTTCTCCATTCATTAAGCACCGGTTCGAGCACCGTTTAAGCACCGGCACCGTTTCAAAAGTACCGATTTGGCACCGGTATCGGATAAAACCTAAACGATACCCATCCCTACTCACTACAATAAATACATCGAGTCCAACGGGGGAAGGTCAGAAGGAAGGCGAGTGTTTCAGAGGGGAAACCACAAGTCTGAGCAGATGTTCCAGATGTTTACAGAGTTGTACCCCAAACTTTATCCTGATGACTCATGATGAAACATTGTAAATAAAAAAACCAAAAACCTTTCTTCTGCAAACTTCCTGTTGCTGCAAGCTTCTTCCCTCTGTTTCACAATAAAAGTCTTTCCCTTCTCAGTGCAATTATTGTGAAACATGATTTATTCACAGCTGGTTTCCTGACAGTTGGCTGCAGTTCTTTTTCTCTTTAATAAAACACCCAAAACCAACAGCCTACGGAGGCCCAACAGTGCCAAATCTGTCAGAAATTCACATCTTCAGAAAACCCCCAAAAAAACAAACAGATTCAAACAAGCATGAAGGTCCGCTATGACGGCACACCTCAGCTGGATGCAACATGTGATCACAAGCTCAGGTACGAGCCAGTGTTGTGTCTGCACACGCTGTTAGCAGCAAAGTCTGTATATTTTTTTATATATTTTATTTTATTGTTTACTCCATTTAATTTGTAAAATATGCACACACACACACACACACACACACACACACACACACGTAGAAAAACATATTTAGTATACGCATCCAGTAATGCATATACTATTATATATTGTACATATATTTATTAGTCTCAGATTTAGCCATTCTTATATTTTGCTTGTTGTACGTTATTGTATTTTTGCACACCTCTGTTGCTTGTGAAGCTCGCACGCAAGAATTTCACTCACATGTGCTGTACCAGTGTACCTGCACATGTGATGTGACAATAAAAGTGATTTGATTTGAGTCTGTGAGAAATGGCACAGATAACAGTCTGACATAAAACTTTAAGTTTGCACCAAAGAGGCGATTCCCAAAGAGCTGAAACGGCACAAGTGTGAGGCCTGAAAACTCTGCAGCAGACCAGAGAGACAATCAGCCGATCGTCTGCTGCTCAGCCTCACAGGAGGAAACGCTGATGAAGGTCAGAGGAACGGGACTGATAGAGCGATGGAGCCACATCATGGTCAGCGTGTGCGAGGAGCTCCAACACAGCGTCAGCAGCCCCCTGTGAGACGGAGGCTCCGTCACGGCTGCAGCTCAGTCTATGATGTTACAGATCTTTGATAAACGTTTGAATTCTGAACCATCACATGTGTTTTGTATGTTTTAATAAACATACTCATAGAGAATATAAAGAAATGAGGGTGGCTCATGACTTTTGCACAGTGTGCTTTCATCCACGCAGGACTGCAGAGAACTTTATTGTGTCAGACCGATCCAACAGCACCACCTGCTGGCTGGAGGCCTCAGTCACAGCTGCGCCCCTGCAGTTTTTTCTGAGCACGAGGCGTGCAGCGGGGGCGGACCTTCATGCCTGCTGTCGGCGGGTTTCCAGACTCGGATTCTTTTGATCATTTTGGATTTTATTAGAGAAACAGGAACACGGATTCATGCTCGTGTTCAACAACACCTGCTCAGCATTCAATACCATCGTTCCCTCGAAGCTGGACAGGAAACTGCAGGATCTAGGACTGAGCAGCTCCCTCTGCAGCTGGATCCTTAGCTTCCTGTCTGACAGACGCCAGGTGGTCAGACTGGGCAGCATCACCTCATCCCCCATCACACTGAACACTGGTGCTCCACAGGGGTGTGTACTGAGCCCTCTCCTGTACTCACTCTACACCTACGACTGCACAGCCACTAACAACTCCAACATCATTGTGAAGTTTGTGGACGACACTACAGTGGTGGGTCTTATCACCAACGGTGATGAGACGGCTTACAGGGAGGAGGTCAGCGCCCTGACCCACTGGTGTCAAGACAACCATCTCACCCTCAACGTCGCAAAGACAAAGGAGTTGATAGTGGACTTCCGGAGGTGCAGAGAAGCACACACCCCCATCACCATCAACGGCGCTGCTGTGGAGAGAGTGAGCAGCTTCCGGTTCCTTGGTGTATATCTGGCTGAGGATCTTACGTGGTCAGTACACACAAACAAAACAGTGAAGAAGGCACAGCAGCGCCTCTTCTTTCTCAGGAGACTGAAAAGATTCGGCACGAGCCCCCGCATCCTCAGGACCTTCTATCACTGTGCCATTGAGAGCATCCTCACTGGATGCATCACCACCTGGTATGGCAACAGCACCGCCTACAACTGCAAAGCTCTCCAGCGAGTAGTGCGGTGCTCTGAACGGATAATTGGAGGTGAGCTTCCCTCCCTCCAAGACATCTACAGGAAGCGCTGCCTGAGGAAAGCGGGGAGGATCATCAAGGACTCCAGTCACCCCAGCCATAAACTGTTCAGACTGCTTCCATCAGGAAGGAGGTTCTGCAGCATCCGGTCCCGTACCAGCAGACTGAGAGACAGCTTCTTCCACCAGGCCATCAGACTGCTGAACACGTCATAGACACCTCAGCTTCACTACTGGAACTTCAACATTATGCACTCCATACTGTATATAAATGCCACTTGTTTTGCACATATTCAACTCTGTATATTTTAATATATTTTATTATTATTATTACTATTTTATTACTATTTAATTTGTAAAAATGTGTATACACACACACACACACACACACACACACACACACACACACACACACACACAGGAAAATATTTAGTATACACATCCAGAAATGCATACACTATTATATATTGTACATATATTTATTAGTTTCAGGTTGGCCATTCTTGTATTTTGCTCGTTTGTGTTGTTGTGTTTGCACATCTCTGTTGCTTGTGGGGCTCGCACACAAGAATTTCACTCGCATGTGCTGTGCCAGTGTGCCTGCACATGTGATGTGACAATAAAAAGTGATTTGATTTGAGTGATTAAAAAAAACTAAAAACAACAAAAAAACAAAAAAAACAAAAAAAAAACAACCCATAAAACGTTGGTGCTTCATCGCTGTCTTCCGCTGACAGGTCAGAGGTCAGTCCTGTTGACCATCTGGCTGAACTTCTCCTCCAGGGCTTGGGAGGTGATGCGAGGCAGACCGTTGTCCAGAGGGGAGCCCTCCACCAGGCTGTTCATCGGTGTGGGCGGGACCTGAGACAGCTCGTCCTTCCTGTCTCCCGGGAAACCATACCCATCCCACGTCGTCAGGAAGTCTTTCATGATGGGGAGGAGCTTCTTCCGAGACGCCAGTGAGTTTCCTGGAGACATAGGGTGATGAAGTCACCATCAGTCCTGAGGCCACCCCCCCCAGAGACACACCCTACAGAGCATAGCTAACGAGGCAGCAGAACATCAAGCATCACCTGTGCACACCTGCAAGATGTGTCTGATTACAGGAGTGTTACCTTGATGATAGGCTGAGATGTGAGAGTGGGGGCTGCTGAGTGGACTCAGGTTGAGGGCGGGGCTTTGGGCTTGTTCCAGGTACTGGCTCACCTGAGGAGGGAGGACACCTGAGCCGTCACGCAGAAGGAACAGCAGACTAAAGAAGGGGGAGGAGAGTGTACCTGTTCCCTGCAGGTGGTGCTGTGGCTGAACACAGCAAGTTCTCTGATTGGCTCTTTGCTCTCAGTGAAGAAGATTGTCATCAGCAGCAGCAAATCATATCCGTACTTCTGACAGAAACCTGAAAGCTCCGCCTCCAAGTCCTCCCTCTGCAGGAACTCCTGACACATACACACACACCCATACTCAGCAGCATGTCTCGTCAAGTGTTCTGCAGCTCTGATGCCACCTGGTGGCAGACTGGTGTCACTGCAGCTTATTAGTATGACTGTAGTACAGTGTGCAGTACTGACCTGCAGTGAGATGTAGAGAACAGAAACGGAGAGATTCAAACTTCCTGAAACAGCTTTCATGTCCTTCAACAACATCTCCTCTGTGTTCAGACCTGCAAACAAAGTACTGCGTCAAATACTCCAATAAAAAAAATATTACACCAAGTACAGTAAAACTGCAATACTAAAACAATGCTCCATTGAATTCTTTAATAAAAACTATAAAGGAAAAAGTACAAATCTGCAGTGTATCCACACCTGAAGAGTAACAAACACAGGTGAGTCCAGACTTTGTTCCACCTGTGTTCTCAGTTATGACTGACTTCTCAGAAACTGACCTGAGACATCCAACTTGGCTCTGTGCAACTCCTGGAAGAGAGCGCCCCTCGGTGGCAGAGCAGGGAATAGGTTCTCCAGCGCTGCAGCATACTGACTGTCTTTGGGAGTGACTTTACCTGCAGCAGGTGACATGTCCACGCAGTCCACCACGATGGCAGCTGCAGACCAACACAGACAACCCACCAATCAGTCAACGGCACACTTCAGACACACAAGATTTACTCAATTCAGGTTTATTTATACAGGTAGACCCGACAATAATACATAAAGAGAAAACTCAACAGGCAAGCACTTTGGCGACAGTTGGAAGGAAAAACTCCCTTTTAACAGGAAGAAACCTCCAGCAGAAGGAAGCTCTGCCTCCCATTCTACTTTTAAATACTCTAAGAACAACAAGTAGGCCGGCAGAGCGAGAGTGAAGTGCTCTAATAGGGTGATATGGTACTACAAGGTCATTAAGATCAGATGGGGCCTGATTATTTAAGACTAGGGATGGGTATCGTTTAGGTTTTATCCGATACCGGTGCCAAATCGGTACTTTTGAAACGGTGCCGGTGCTTAAACGGTGCTCGAACCGGTGCTTAAAGAATGGAGAACACAAACTTTGTCCAAAAACCTCTCACGTTCAGCTGTTTCCCACTTTTTCTTTGGTCATTTTAGCCTTTTTGTCCAGGGTGAAGGGAGTATCTGCCATCAAACAAGAAGACAGCCGCATGTAGCTATGATGATGTTTGCTAGTTCACCTTACATGCATTAATGTAATAACGTGGTTAGCCTACTCAACGTAAATTACACACCAACAACATTAAGCTACTCAGGCAGAGAAGAACGGCTGCTGCTGCATCATCATCCTCATCATTTCTGCTACACTGGCAGGGCTAGGGGCCAGGACTCTCCTCTTCGGGTTTTTGGGGGATGTTGCTCCGGGTCCGATAACAGGCACCACACCCAACGTGCACAGTGTGAGGTCTCGCAGCAAGCTATCAAATACGGCGCATTTCTCAGCTTTTAAAAAAACGCTATGCGTCGCCAGGTGTTTCATCAGATTTGAGGTGTTACCTCCTTTGACAGTATCACAGTATCAGCTTAAAGCACTTGTTGCTGCTGAGTTTGCATATTTTGCTGTGAAATACAACCAGACTTTTGACAGCTTCGCCTTGGACATTTTTAATGTGTAGCTCTGCTCTAACTGAACGTACGTACCTGGCCCCGCCTACTATCCTGGGAAACGTAAAATGATTGGCTAGAAGTGTATCACAGCTCAGGAAAAAAAAGCACCGAAATAAAGCACCGAAATGTGCGCTGCTTTTCGGTCTGGTTACTACCATTTATGTCAGAAATGATGGCACCGGACACCGGTACCCATCCCTATTGTATGTGAGCAGCAGGATTTTGAATTCTGGACTTAACAGGAAGCCAAAACAGGAGAAATCTGCTCTCTCTTTCTAGTCCCTGTCAGGACTCTTGCTGCAGCATTTTGGATCAGCTGAAGGCTTTTCAGGGAGTTTTTAGGACTTCCTGATAATAATGAATTACAGTCGTCCAGCCTGGAAGTAATAAATGCATGAACTAGTTTTTCAGCGTCACTCTGAGACAGGATATTTCTAACTTTAGAGATGTTGCACAAATGGAAGAACGCAGTCTTACATATTTGTTTAATATGTGCGTTGAAGGACGTGTCCTGGTCAAAAATGACTCCAAGGTTCCTCACAGTGTTACTGGAGGCCAAGGTAATGCCATCCAGAGTAAGAATCTGGTTAGAGACCATATTTCTAAGATTTTCAGGGCCGAGTACAATAACCTCAGTTTGATCTGAATTAAGAAGCAGAAAGTTAGCGGCCATCAAGGTCTTTATGTCTTTAAGACATTCCTGCAGTTTAACTCATTGGTGTGTGTTATCTGGCTTCATGGACAGATAGAGCTGGGTGTCATCTGCATAGCAGTGTAAATGTATGCTATGTCTTCTAATGATGCTGCCTAAGGGAAGCATGTATAATGTAAACAGAATTGGTCCTAGCACTGAACCCTGTGGAACTCCATAATTAACCTCAGTGTGTGAAGAGGACTCTCCATTTACATGCACAAACTGGAGTCTATTAGATAGATATGATACAAACCACTGCAGTGCAGTACCTGTAATACCTACAGTAGGGCTGCCACAAACGATTATTTTGATAGTCGACTAGTCACCGATTATTTTTGCGATTAGTCGACTAATCAGATCATCATCCATTGGCCGTAAAACTACAGCTTATTGCACCAGGAGCATCTGCTCTTTTATAACTATCATTAGCTTACAGCTTTAAGTGTTTCAGGTATGTGCTAACTAAAAATAAAGACAAGATGATAGTTTATTAAATTTTAATGAAATTTGCAGATTGTTTCAGTGAAGTTTAATAAACTCCTTGCTATCTAAATAAAAATACTAATACTAATAAATAAAATACTAAAAAAGCCAAACAATAACATGTTTAAGTTATCTAAGTGACTCATATATCATGTTTAACCTGAGTAGCGAAAGACGGCGGTGGGTTTGAAAACAATTAGCCGGGAGTCCGGTGTTCTCACGGCTCTAGTTAGCCTAGCCCCCCGGCTAGCTATCGAGCTAGTGGGTAACAGACGTCTCAGAAAACGTCGGAGCGCTTTTGAAAATATGTGGTGTCCTGATAAACTGATCAGATATTTGAGGTTTACACAGCTACATTCTCCATGAAAATATGTTAAACGTGTATTTTGTGACCCAGAAAGAATAATAAGAGTAACATTAAAACTAACTAGCTGCCGCCATTGTTGACAACTGCGCTGGGCCGCGCTATGAATTCTGGGACACAGCTTCTTCTTCTTCGGGGTTTAACGGCAGCTGGCATCCTTGTACATGCAGTGCTGCCATCTTCTGTTTCAGTCCGTTATTACACTCTTAAATCCTGCTACTTATTCCTGCGTCTTTGGGGATCTTACAAAGCTTCCAACGACGCATCAACTAATAAATCAGTCGTCGACGATTTTGATAGTCGACGTAATCGTGACTAGTCGACTAATCGTGGCAGCCCTAACCTACAGCATGTTCTAATCGCTCTAATAGGATATTATGGTCGACAGTATCGAACGCTGCACTGAGGTCTAGCAGGACAAGCACAGAGATGAGTCCACTGTCAGAGGCCATAAGAAGATCATTTGTAACCTTCACTAAAGCTGTTTCTGTGCTGTGATGAGCTCTGAAACCTGACTGAAACTCTTCAAATAAACCATTCATGTATTCGATAACCTTCGAACGCTCAGTAACACCAGGTGTGTACCGTAAAGCAGGTGAGCAAGCTGCAGGTCCAGGATCTCTGGAGCTCTTTGAATGATGCGCTCTGTCACCAAGGTAGCGCAGGATCCCACTGTTTCCGCAGTAACAGGACAGGTGGGGGAGGGTTCCCTCTCTAGATGGTGGTGGTCGATCACCTCTGCAACCGCCTCCTCTAGGTCGCTGTCTGAACTGCAGCAGAGACAGGATGTTAAGACAGGTGTGATCACCACTCAGGTGTGCAAGGTCATCTGTGAGGTGTTACCTGGGCAGCACGTTGTGGTCGACCAACGTGAGCCGCAGGCGGCCGGCCCGCTGCAGTGCTCGCAGGTCCAGCTGGTCCCTGAAGACGAGGAGGTCCAGAGACAGAGCGGCTTGGCGCAGCAGGAAGACGCTGTCCGAGCGCAGCCGCAGCTCCGATTGACGGATGTTCAGCAGCGGCAGAACGAGCATCTCGCCGGGTGCAGTCTGACAGGGAGAGAGAGACTTCAGGTAACCAAAGTGGGTTAAAACGTCTTGATGCATCTCAATCATTCAGGTAAGTAAATCTCCAAAAGTTGATTCTGTTCATCTGGACGTAGCGTTTTGTGGGAGAAACGTTTCGTCACTCATCCAGGTGACGTCTTCAGTCTCAGCTGACTGCAGGTTTCAATCTTATAAACAGGACATTTACATAATGACTGAAACAGCCCACTGAGGGAACAATGGGCTGGGAGGTCAGTTCCTTAATCTTAATTATGCAAATTCTCATGACCATTGATCAAAGACCATGAGTACCATTCACATAGAGTTGGGGAATGGCTGCAATCACAGCATTGTAAGATGGCAAAAGATGTACCCTTAGGCCCCTCCTCCATTCAGAGATGGTCTTTGAGAATGGCCAATGGTCATGAGAATTTGCATAATTAAGATTAAGGAACTGACCTCCCAGTCCATTGTTCCCTCAGTGGGCTGTTTCAGTCATTATGTAAATGTCCTGTTTATAAGATTGAAACCTGCAGTCAGCTGAGACTGAAGACGTCACCTGGATGGGTGACGAAACGTTTCTCCCACAAAAAGCTACGTCCAGATGAACAGAATCAACTTTTGGAGATTCGTGTAACCAGTTCATTACCTGTACTGGCAGCTGATTGGACTGTGGCTTACCTTAGACAGGAAGTAGGCATAGGCCAGGGCAGATACCATGGAGTCAATGTCGCAAGCTTCATTTCCCAGGACAACATGGAACCCAGGGCCGACCTGGTCCGAGCTCAACTGGGGAACAAAGAACAGAGCTCCTAACATACTGATACAACCCGGCACCACCTGGCACCACCTGATAAAACCCGGCACCACCAGAATCCCCTGGAAGCATCTGGTATAACCTGAAACCACCAAAAATCCTTTGAAACCACCTGGGACTACTATCCCTAAATGCAGACATATTTAACGTCCACAGTCTCGTAACGTCTGCTCTGAGACTGCAGGTCATCTGTGCTTGGGTTAATGCTGGATTTAACATGGAGAGGCTTCTTGTTTCTGCTGTAGTAAAAACATTTACTGTTAAACTGCAGTAATGTGTTGAAATGCCCCGCCCCTCCCCGTGCCTGGGTCTGCTGTAGGTTTCTTCCTGTTAAAGGGGCGTTTTTCCTCTCCACTGTCGCCAAAGCGCTTGCTCAGAGGGTCACATGATTGTTGGGGTTTTCTCCATTTTCTTTGTATTATTGTAGCGTCTAGCTTACAGTACATCAGTGTATTAATAAAACTGCATTCAATTTGGACAGAACAGGCGAGTTATAGAAACATGCCCCTCCTTACTGCTGCCTCTGCTGGACACCAGAAGAACTGCAGCAGTGGTGATCCTGACAGGTGTGTCTCACCTGACCTCACGGCTGACTGTCTCACTCACACCCACAACTGCGTTTCCGGTCGTTGACGTGTGCAGCTCCACAGACTCGTGCAAACTATCGTAGTGCTCGGACCTTGTCACATGATGTAAACAGTGCCAGTCATTCTGCAGCAGCGCGAGCTAACAGGCTAACCCGCGTGCGTGTGTGTGTGTGTGTGTGTGTGTGTGTGTGTGTGTGTTACCTTCACGGCCCGCTGGCAGCTCGTCAGAAACTCCTCCATCTGCTCCGTTAGCTGTTAGCTGCTAACAAACGGTCAGCTGTCTGTGACTCGCTTTCACCTGATAAATGTACGCGAGACAGAAACGTGCGGTGGGCGTGGCTTGTCAGGACCCGTGTACGGATCGCCTTTGAACCAAAACACTAAAACTTCGCGTCCCGTTTGCAGGGACCACGTGACCAGTTTCTTACTGATGATTACGTGCCTTTTTTTTTTTACTTTTGCCTTGTAATAGGCCTTTTTCTAGGTGTGACCAAAAAGCAGGTAAACCTGTGTCAGTAACCATGGTAACAGTCTCAGTGACCCTCACTTGCAGCAGGTGTTTGTGACGTATTTGATGTATGAAGCTAGAATTTCACAGTAATCGTGATGAAGGTTCAAACTGTGGAGGCGTGGGGCAGAGCGTGCGCTGAAGCTCGTTGGTCCCTGTGCTGGGAAATCTACGGCCCGCGGCCCTGAAGCGGGCCTGTATTTCCACCTACAGTGATGAAACCAATGCATCATCGGCTGCCGTCCTTCATCTGTGTCTTTATCGCAGCATGACGGTTCAGACAGGAAGTGAAAGAGTGAACCCGAAATGCGAGGTCTCCACAGAAACGTGTTAGAAACCCAGATTATTTCAAACCTGTATGACGTCCACTTTATTCTGTCTTCTAATTATTCTGCTTCCTGTTTCTTCCACCACTCCATGCCTCCAGTAATGATGACGCACTCTCCTGCTGGAGCCTCAGCCGGCTGCCACTCTGATGTGCAGAGCGGGCGCTTGGTGGTTCCTGCGAGGCACCGTCACAGAGGTGTCTGCTGTTTGTGGTTCTGCATTGTCCTACAGACGCTTCATGAAACAAACGTCCCCATAAAAGTCATCGATTGTGTTATTTAGGTAAACAGCTGTGACAATCCAGTCATGTGTTCTTGTTTATCTATTTGTTTGTTTAGTTGTTGGTTTTTCATGGTCACTAAATGTTTATTAACAAAACTAAAACTAAAACAAAAACACGAGACAACCGGAAACAAACTTCCTGTTTGAAACAGGCAGCTCTGCAGACACCTACGGCAGCCTCACGCACGCGCATGACCCTTCTGTAAACATGGGCGCGTGACGGTCGGAATGTCGAAAGGTTATGAGCCCTTCAATGACCTGATTAAAGCTGGGAAATATCATCTCGTGCTGCCTCAGGCTGCTGTGTTTGTATCCTGACAGGACAAACGACTCAAAGACGCGGTGAAACGGCGCCAGCATCCCGGAAACAGCCGGACTCACGTTTCATTTTTCTCACTGCAGCCTTCAAAGCCGGGCTGTCAAACTTAACTGTGAGCCACTGCTGCACAGCAAAAGCGTTAAATATGTTGGTGTTAGTGCTTTAATATGACTCACAGTAGAGTCACGGTCTTTAAATGTAAGCCTGAGGTGTAAAATAATACTGTTAAAATCGAGTGTTTCCATATCAAATCTGGAGGCGATGCAATGGAAACGTGAACTGACCTCTGAACTCCTAAACGGACTATGACACTAATAAAATTAATTCAGACTCCGCCCCTCATTTTTAAAAAAATATTACTGTTGTTGTCGTTTGGCGCTATATAAATAAAACTGAATAGCTTTTTTGAGTTGAGACAAAGCGGCGTGAAAGGCATTAGCCTCGCTGCTCGGTGAAATCTGTTGTTTGCAGCCAAACACTATAGCCTTGGAAAACAGCTTGTATATGAATATTCAGTCAGGTTTTGGCTCAATTACACCTAAAACAATGTTTAGATTGTTGACATAATGATGCTACGTGAAGCCTGAAAACCACCAAACCGACGTAGCAAACAGCAGAAGCGCTGACTGTGGGTCGACATCCCTGCAGAGTTTTGTGCACACGGTTTAGGTCAAAATGAAACAGACTGTTTTATATGTAGTTCAGCATTAACTGTTGTCTGTGTTCTTCGGTTGTTTGAGAGAGCACCATGTTAACAAACCTGTTCTGATATTGGCTTTAAATATGGGCAATGGATTCGTATCTGGAACTGTCTTTTGGGAAAATACAAACCACGTGTTACTCAGAAATTATTCTTTTTTTTTTTTTGTACTGTGCTGCAATTAATTAGTACACAATTAACTTTTATTGACTCTGCACACAGGATATGCTTGGGAAGGTGGGATATGGGGGGAGTTGGAGCTCCACAAAGTGATGAAGGGAGGACGTTCATATTGTACTGAAGAAAAGAGTAATGAGCGTGCTGTTTGCACTGCCAGCTCACATATGTCCCTTTGATAAACAATATTCTAATGAAAGTCAGAGCATGTACACTGGTGCACAGTTCAAAACAAAGGTTATTCAGAAAAACATGGCCTCTTTTTAATAAACGTTTGTTTCCAAAGGAATTTGTAAAATTTCAGAAGTTTTACAATGAATTGGAAGATAACTCCGATGTAGTTAAAATAAAACACTCTGTGAGAGTTAATATATAAACTCTTAACACCTAGTTAGCATTAACAAGTGTTAAATGATCAACTCCAGACAGATTTGGTTTTAAATCAGAGTTAACGTACTGGCTCTCCACAAACATTAAACTCTGTGGTGTGGATCCACGTAGACACTTTAATTGTGTTGAAATTGTTGTGGAGTTTTCTGTCAAAAAAAAAAAGTGGCCTGCAACATGGTCACTGTGATCAAGCTGTTTTATTTCTGCATGCAGGCAGGAGAGCCAACACACATCAAACATCACAGTTCAGTCATGCGAGCTCTGAGACAGGAGTGGTGCTCCCACTCCAAGGAAGAGGGAGGAAGTTACAAACATCACGCTATGAAAGGGAACCGTGGGCGCGCTGTTTTGTGCCTTTGGCGTTATCAGCACCTGTAAAGGGAGTTGTCTTCTCCATCTGCTGAGGCTGGAATAAGTTCATCTAGTTTTAGAAACTTTCACTGAACAGTCTATTACAGCGTCACAGCTCAGCACATAAATACTCTAAATGAGAACAATAGAAATTTTCTATTACAAAATCAAATCTGACCGCGTTAATCTGGGCATGCTGTGTGCCGTCTCATTGGAGGGCCACTTTAGTGTTCAAGTAGTGCAAAACAAACAAACAATCGCCAACAAATATTTCCTAAAACGTTTTGTTTGTTCTTTAAAATTTGAAATATTTTATAACAAGACAAATGCTTGTTCTGCCCTCTTAACTAACTGAAGCCTTTCATTGATCTACCAAATAAACACACTGGTCCTGTCTGTCTGTGCACACATGTGGCAGCACTGTGTTCGTATTTAATGCATAAGTGTGCACATGAGTGTTTGACTCTGTCACTGAGCAAACACAGACGATCCCTCAGCATGTTTGTAAGTACGGGTGACGTGAGCCGCACATGGCCCCCGGGCCCCGAGTTTGAGACCCCTCAGCAGGTCACAGCTGAGAGAATATATCCAGCATCACAGAAAAATGTGTTTTCATCATGAAACAAAATAAAAATGTCCTCTGCCAATCAACATCCCAAACACCTTTGAATTGGCGCAGATTCTCAGTGTTCACCGAGTCTGTGCATTTGTCACAAACAAGGCTCATCACTGTTCATTACACACCAACAAACAGCTGCTGTCACTGAGCTCACTGACAGATGTTCTTTGCTGTCGAGAAACGAATATCGTCTGCTTTCATTTAAACGGAGATACTAGGCTTTACCACTAGGTGGCAGTAAAGGCGTTAGTAGATCATTCAATTCAATTCAGTCGATTGTTCCTTCTCTCCTTTAAATGTGTTTTTAATGTCCACACAGCCATTTCTGCAAGAGTGAACTGATGTTCGAGCTCAGTCTGAGTGAATCAGCACCTTTAGTTTGCAGCGGTGTTGCTGCAGCAGGAGCATAATATTAAAGAAACGTCCCCGACTCAGTCTGACAGCAGACGCTTGACATCAGGTGAACCCTGATTTCTTTTAAGGAGGGGATGGTGGTTATTAGTAATCCATGCTTACACTGTGATGGATTATGAAGAAGAGGGATAACTCTATGTGTGAAGAAGTTCATGAACGTTAAAGGGATGGTTGGCTCAACAGAGCTCTGACTGTTTGTCAGCCTGGCTACAGAGCTGAAGAGAAACCTGGGGTTGTTCTTATTTTCTTCAATCAGTGATGAATAGTAAGATGTTCTGGCTTTGCGGAGGGCTTTCTTATAAAGCAGCAAACTATTTCTCCAGGCTAAATGATGATCCTCTAAATTTGTGACACGCCATTTCCTCTCCAGCTTACGAGTCATCTACTTTAGGCTACGTGTTTGAGAATTATACCACGGAGTCAGGTACTTCTGATTAGAGACCTTAGTTTTCACAGGAGCTACAGTATCCAGAGTCGTACGTAGTGAGGAGGTGAAATTATTAACAAGATAATCGACCTCTGTTGGAGCAGCGTTCAGATAGCTGCTCTGCTCTGTGTTGGTACAGGACATTGAAGATGATAACAGTGGGTGGATTATAGTCTTAAACTTAGTTACAGCGCTTTCAGAGCAGCACCAACTGCAGGCCAACATGGCGGAGGTGGAAGGAGAAATTGAAGATGATAACAGTGGGTGGATTATATTCTTAAAGTAAAACTGAGATGAGATGTTCGGTTTCTATGTCAGAGTGTGATCAAAAACACTGCAGCAGGTTAATCAGAATGAGCACAGGGTAATCTTCGAAAACACATTTGTACAATGAACACTGCTTCAGTTGCAAAACCAATTTTAAAAGTGTGTTTACCTCCACTCTGACATGACAGGAAGACAAAGCTGTGCAATTTGTGATTCACATAAATACCTGAAATGTTGCATTGAACCACTTTATGGTCGCATTTAAAATTTAACAAAGTCATTTTTAATAAACATGCAAAACAGTAGCATTAACCTGCACAAGCTGCAAGATTTATTAATTTATTACAACTCACCCTACTGTGTGACGTTCCAGTCTCAGAGTTATTCTGACATTTATCACTACAGTTTTTCCTTTTGGTGTAAAACAACAGAGACACTATGGGACGGATGAGCCAATCTTTTCCAACTGTACCTAAAACCAGCACAACCCACTTGGTCAAAAGGACTCTGGGTAATGTAGTGTCCTGCTGTTTTTGTGCAATTTTAAAAAAAAAACAATACACAGATAATTTTTAAAAAATGAATTAAAGTTTACGTTAAGGAAAAAATCCAAATTATAAAAATCAGAAAAAGAAAAAAGTTAAAATGAAAGAAAACAGGTGTACCAGGTGAGCTGATCAGCTCAGGTAAGCTGCTGATTCAGGATAGGCTGCAGCTGAAACATTGATCCCGACAGAAACCACAGCTGAACATTGATCATCTACATCTGTTTATTTCAGGTAAAAAATATTTCCGTTTTAATGATGAGACAAATAAAATACCTTTATTTGTATATCAAAGCTCCTGTGTGACGTTCAGGGTCTGTTCATCTGCTCTGTTAATGACAAATACTGTACAGGGCTTTAAATCTGCCACTGTGCTCACTTTGTTTTATTTCAGGGCTGTAATAAACACTGCAGGCTGCAGGGGGCACTGGATGGACTTCAGATGAATAAACCTTGCTGTCCTCACTGACCGGCCTCATGAATACTACCTGGCTAAACTAGTTATTCACATTTTTGTACAACACTGGTTAACCATCAACTCTAAGCCGTGATGCAGCCTCCTGCTGCCCTCCTCTCACTCCATCTCTTGTAGACCAGAAAGATGGAAGGTCTTTGAACTGGAATTTAAAAATCTAGCACATGCAGTGTGTCAGAATGAGGACACCAATTAACTGTCAGATATACGGGGCTCCACCTGAGATGATCAGAGACTGAAGTCACACGAGGACACTGTGAAAACGAAGTTTTATGGGGACATGTAACCTGTATGCAGCGTTAATGGGACATTGGGAGTCCAGGAGTCAGCATGTCGGCACACCACACCCTGACCTTTCACCTCTGGGTACAGTGCAGCTGTTTGTTAGCACGCCATCTTCAGCAGTCAGCCTCCTTTTAGCTCTCAACCAATGTGTTGAAAGCTCCTATGACCTATGACCCCAGCTGCAGCAGCAGGTTGGTACCTCTGACCCCTGGAATCGAGGTCTAGATCTTCTCCACATAGTTTCCAGGGAACATCCCCTCTCTGCCCCGCAAGCGACCAAACCACCAACCAGATGGATCTGTGGAAATGGAAAAACAATGCGTAGGACAAACATTCAGGTAAGCAAGAGAACTAAGCGACCGTGCGCGGTCCTTGTGGGAACTACGATTCTGGATGAAAAAAATCCCTCTTTGTTTTAGTACTACTGTGCAACTACATTTAATGTTGTTTAACAAGGTGTGTGATATCTAGTAACATCAATACAAGGTGGGGTATGGGTACTACCTTCAGTGACTATCTCAATGAGGTCCTCAGCATTGAAGCTAAGCTCATCGGTGTCCTGGGCATCGTAGGCGTACAGAGCTCTGCAGTGAGGAGTTCGGGGCTTCGGTTTGGGTCGACCCGCTCCAGGAGGAGGCTTCACCTCCTTTGAACGGCGCCGGTGTACCCTACAGGTGAGAAACAGGGATTACTAGTCATTTACGGATGGTCCGTTTACTGGTCATACTGGTGACCACAGTTATTTCATAACACTGGGTCACTCCAAGCGGTCTCACCCTGCGGCACCCTGATCGGGAACATCCATAAAGCCCATATCCTGGTTTTGATGGGGACGACTGTCATGGCGACGCTGGTTCTGGAGGCGGGGCAGGGTAGGTTGCTCCATGCTAGACTGCTGTCTCAGCAACGAGCCTCTGGAGTAGGCGCTGCCCTCCTTCAGGGCTCCACTCCCTCTGGAGCGAGATGCTGATGAGAATAAGAAACGTCAAAAGAGTCTTCTAAGAAGTCGTGAAAACACCTGAAACTTGGTTTTTGCTGATACCCGAGTGTTGCTGGTTACTGGGTGGAGCACGGTTTCCCATGTAGCGGCTCTTCCGGTTGTCTTTCCGGGTGGGACCTAGACGACAAACAGACAGGAAGTAATGCCGAGTGGACAAGAGGTTACGCTGGTGACTAAGTCAAGTCACAACTTACGGGAGTTTTTAGGCAGGCCCGGTCCGATGGAGACCTGCAGGACCTTTCCGCTGGGCTTCAAGACTGCCTCGTCACCCTGACCCACCTGGAACTGGATCTGTCTGGATCCTGAGGAGCTGAACGGACCCCAGCCACCTTTCTTCACCTTAAACTCCAGGCTGGACGGAGAGAGAAGTGTAGAGATAGAGGCAGTGTTTGGTTAGTACCGGTCAGATCTGATGACTCATTGTTAAACCTGGGTTTAAGTGTTGGTTTCTCAGTGCAGGAACTACGTTCATTGGTTGTGCAGTTTGACTCCTTGCTTGTCTCAAAACACCAAAATGGCAACAGTGAAAATGCTCATCAGGAGACTTGGGTGGCCAAAGGGCGAGGCCATGGCGGCTAGCTTCACTTTTAAATACAGTGCATGAGGTATGCTGGAGAACGACAGATCGTGTTTAAAACTTACAGGTTATTGAATTTTAGTGGCAACTTCCTCTGCGTTTTGTCCTCATAACGTTTGACCAGCAGACTCAGAAACTCAGTTTTAAAGACACTCTGAAGAACGCTGTCGTACTCCTCTTCATGGATGATGAAGAAGTCGTCCTGAAGAGTGCTAACAAACAGAAAGGTAGGTCAGAGAAAGGCAGTAATATTTTGAATGCTATACAACAATTGCTATCTTCTAATAGCTTCATGTTTCTATTTCCAGTTCTACTTTTTGACCCAGTGGAAAGTACTAATCTGGCTCTGCTGTCATTTTTTGGTTCTAATTGTAGTTTTTCCCAGTTCTGATGGTATACCTCAGAGAAACAGACTGGATTTTGTTGATCTCAATCTTCCTCTTGAGAACCTCCTGGATTTGACCTTTATCTGGACCGTGTTTCACCTTCTCGCGACCAATCATGTAAAGGAACTTTGGTGTCAGGATAAGGTCTCTCTTCACGGACTGTGGAACAACAGAAAAAGCAACATTTCCAAGAGGAAAGAAATATTCAGGGACTCTATCAGACATGATGGTAAACACTCTCCAGCCGAGGACGTGTTCAAACAGGAGAACAGAACCAGATCTAGGCCTGTGGTTTTGCTTTTAGGTTGGGTTCCTACCCTGAATCTGCGGTCATATTTCACCACGACGTCAGCAAAATCAATTCTCTCTCTGCGGCCGACAAACTGTCTGATCTCAGGATGGTTATCGGTCCCGATATAATCACCCACAAAGTTCCTGTTGATGCTGTTTCTGCGGCGCTCTTTTTTGTTCAGCACAACATCAGAGGCTAGAGGAAACACGAATTAAAAGTTATTGAAAACAAACTCAGATTCAGAGTTTTTTTAACCCATCTATCAAAAACAATCTTACCTTCCTCCCTCATCTTGACGTATTTGCGAACAGCAACATGTTTGCGCCACGCCTTCTGGATGACACGAGCATACCCATTATATTTCCTCTCCCTCATCTCCTCCAACAGAAAGAGCTGGAGAGAGGAAGCGACACCATTATGACAAACGGAGCCAGGCCCTGACAGGCCAAGATGACCGTGGGTGACAGCGGACCACAGCGCCGACACCCGGTACCAGGTTCTACCTCAGGCGTGCTGAATCTCAGCGTTCCTGATTGCAGTTAAACCACTTGCTGAGCTTTTCTTACCGACTCGGGAGCTTTGATGAAGACTTTGGTCTTCCCCAGCTGGAACTGATCCTGGTCCATATTGACCGAGTTGAGGAGGTGCAGCACTCCCTGACGCTCATCACCTCTCCACTGAGGCCAGGACTCCTTCGTCAGGATGGCGTACCTGCAGCACGGCAGTACGAGTTAGAACCTTAACTTCGTCCCATTAGCTTAAATATCCTAACCATGATTGACCTCCGACCTCTGCAGGAACTTATTGAAGACTCGTCTGTAAGCATATCCAGCTCGACGGACTCTGATGTTCTCTCGCAGGCCCAGGTACTCCACCTGGTGTCTGACCCTGTTCTCCTCCCAGTCCCGGGAGCGTTTGGTTTCATTGGGCTTGATGCAGCGGATGTAGTGGGGGGTGCACTTCATCAGGGTCTGCACCAGACTATTAGCTTGTTTCTAGAGGGCAGCGAACACACACCTGAGAACCACACCTGGCAAAGCTGCTTATTTCACTGTCATTTTAATTCTTAGTGGAGGTCCAACCTCCAGCTTTCTCACCTTGATCTTACTGCTAGCGGTGGTCGGTCGCCCTCGCTTCTCAGCCTCCAGGTTCTCAGGGAACAGAGCTCTGATGAACGGACTGCCCACAAACACACCACAGAGAAGGGATTGTGTCAGAGACACACACACACACACACACACACACACAGCTTAGTAATGTGATTACTTCCACGCTTTGAACGCTGCATGGTTGTACTCTCTCCATGTTATCCATTGTTGATCTGCACGTGTCTGTTGCCATGGACGCCACACACGCTTACGTCACTGTCATGAGACGCTCTCACAAACAAAATCACGGTTTAGTAACCCAGTGACACAGCGTGCTAACGAGAAAGTAACAGTAATCTAATTACTTTTTTGCAATGTTAAACCCTTCACTCATTACTTGAAAAAAGTAATCAGATTACAGTAACACTGCCCATGTCTGCTGACAACAGGATTCCTGACAAAGATGACGCGTTTATTCACTGCAGTTTTGCATCAGGGGCTCCTAAAACATCCCACATCCACGCACAGAGTACTTACAATTCGCTGCTCTGCATCAGCTCGATGATGTCATTGAACAACACATCCCTGTTCCTCTCACAGAACCCGCTGACATCATACGACACCTGCCCACAGACACAGGTGCGGTCAGTAAACACAGACAGATGTGGTCATTAAAAACTCTGACAGGTATACAGGTGAGGTGAGGACCTTTCCAGCATAGTGGTGGACTATGAATCCTTTGTTCCAGCTGCTGAAGTGTTCGTGAGATCCAATCTGTCCCTGTAATTTCTGCAGCAGGGTCTGATCCGCCCCCTCACCTTTAGCGTGCATCGTGGCGCACACGTCGTCCAGGATGCTCATGATCCCAGGAGGATTCTGCAAAACAGAGGGTGTTCACTGAAAATACAGCTGTTTGAATTTGGTTTTATATAGTCTGACTTATAGTTTGTTCAAAACTGAGAGTTCAGCTCCTACAAGCAGCAGAAATCTCACCTGTACTCAGGTAATATCATAGCTGCATCAAGAGACCAAACAAGCCAAACGAGCCACACACTGTTTTTAAGCTTGTAAAGAGCAGATGTCTTTATCTGTTAATTAAAACTCAACGCCCACGAATACTCAATTAAAAACACTCGACTTTCACCATAAATACAAAAGTGAGAGTAATATTTGAGGACCAGTTCTGTTTACATTATACATGCTTCCCTTAGGCAGCATCATTAGAAGACATAGCATACATTTACACTGCTATGCTGATGACACCCAGCTCTATCTGTCCATGAAGCCAGATAACACACACCAATGAGTTAAACTGCAGGAATGTCTTAAAGACATAAAGACCTGGATGGCCGCTAACTTTCTGCTTCTTAATTCAGATCAAACTGAGGTTGTTGTACTCGGCCCTGAAAATCTTAGAAATATGGTATCTAAGCAGATTCTTCCTCTGGATGGCATTACCTTGGCCTCCAGTAACGCGGTGAGGAACCTTGGAGTCATGTTTGACCAGGACATGTCCTTCAACGCACATATTAAACAAATATGTAAGACTGCTTTCTTCCATTTGTGCAACATCTCTAAAGTTAGAAATATCCTGTCTCAGAGTGACGCTGAAAAACTAGTTCATGCATTTATTACTTCCAGGCTGGACGACTGTAATTCATTATTATCAGGAAGTCCTAAAAACTCCCTGAAAAGCCTTCAGCTGATCCAAAATGCTGCAGCAAGAGTCCTGACAGGGACTAGAAAGAGAGCAGATTTCTCCTGTTTTGGCTTCCTGTTAAGTCCAGAATTCAAAATCCTGCTCCTCACATACAAGGTCTTAAATAATCAGGCCCCATCTTATCTTAATGACCTTGTAGTACCATATCACCCTATCAGAGCACTTCGCTCTCGCTCTGCAGGCCTACTTGTTGTAGAGTATTTAAAAGCAGTTTTGGCTCACATTCATGAAGAAGTCTGAAGGGTCCCTGAGTCTAACAGACCGCACACTTTGATAGGAATCCTTTACATGAGTAAAAATTGCAGTAGTATTATAAAATGAGCAGGCCACCCCTCTCCAGATTTAGGGCTGAACGATTATGGAAAATAATCTAATTGCGATTTTTTTGCCCCAATATTGCGATTGCGATGCGATATGCGATTATTTTTTAAGGTCTTTGTCTTCTGTATTATTAAACAAAGACAAGCAATACATCATATAGTATGGCCAATACTATATTACATTAATTTTAAACTGTTCTTTCCTGGAAGACAGACCTCTGTTATGATGACATGAGGTGATGCATGAATTGATGACTGACATTTTTATTTAACTTCTTCAATCACAACAGTATATTTGAACATACACAATAGTTTATTTTTAGCTTACAAACATCTGAGCATAAAGTGCTGACAAGGAACCCTGGTGTAAACATTAAAATGAAAGTCAGTGCAATGTGCAGATTGCAGAAATATACATTAAAAAAAATCAGTGGCTTTACCACACTCAGTTTTTCGACATCTGTGAACTACTAGACAGTCATTCAATTAAAAAATAATATTAAATAAATCAAACTAATAAATAAAAAATACACACATCTTACTGATCTCTGCAGTCAGTAACATTACACATAAAGTGCAAACATAATAGCAATTGTATAAACACACACACAAACACGCCTTTAAAGTTTAAAGGGGTGAAATTGGACGGTCTAGTTCTGATTAGCGTCACCGCTGTCTCGGTGGAGTTTAATAAACTCGGCCGTCTGCTTCTTGCTATCTAAAATATAACCAGACACTGGTGTAAATTCTCGACTGTCTCATACTTCTGTTTAATAAGTTTTCTGTTTGACGTTTAGTCAGCTGTGTGAAAACCAAGGAGGAACCCACCCGGGGGATTAATAAAGTTTTATTTTATCTAATCTAATAACTTTAATCTCAGCCAAACCGATTTACTCACGAACAAACAAAACACTGAAAAAAGCCCAACAATAACATTTTTAGGTTGTCTAAGTGACTTATATATTACGTTTAACCCGAGCAGTGAAACTCCGCGGTGATCTGAAAATGATGTGCCGGGAGTTGTGCCGTTCTCGGACAGCCTTCGGCGCGTCGCTGTGACGTAATCGGTCTACAAATGCGGCCTCAGGAGGATGCAGCCCATGAATTTGGACATGTCCAGAGTATAATCGCAGCCTTTGCGGTTAGAAAATTGCACTTGATCATGTCGCGATATTATCGCAAATGCGATATATCATTCAGCCCTATCCAGATTCCAGAAGATGGCTAATGACAAAAAACATTAGCTTAAAGGGCAGGTGGGGTTAAAGTGGGAGGAGCTAAATCCTCTGTCAGACAGAATCAACTCGGGGGGCAACTGACCCTCAAGATGGAGCGTAAATCCTGCTGCAGTTCTTAATGATGTAACAAATGATTAATGTCAGTAATGTTTGTACAAGAATAAAAACACAGAGATGGAGAGGAGTACTTGTTAAATTTATCAGAGCTGTGTTCAGTGATTTGCGAACTCACCAGTTTGGACTCGATGAGGTCACAGACCACCTTGTTGTTAAAATATTCGATGGGAGTCCATTTGATTCCCTCCTGTACGTATTCCTCCTGCAGACATAACGGCAACATCCGGCTTCACATTTAGTCTGTTTATTTAAAGGAGGTCCCTGACGTTTGTCCGACAATGTTATCAGTCAAAGTCAGCAGCGCTCCACCCGCACACAGAGCAGGCGGAGCACTGCTTTCCCCTCCTGAGGTTTTTGTATACTTTATTAATCCCCTGTAGGGAAATGACTCTGCATTCACTCAGTGAAGCAGTGTTGCCTGATGTCAGAGTCGCCTGACGGTTTGCCAGAATCTCTTTGAGGCAGTCTGAAAGGCTTTTTCCATGGCCTCTCTGAACTCCTCCCACACCAGAGTTCTTGTTTCAGCCACTGCCCGAGCCACATTTGGCTTGGCCTGTTAGTACCGATCAGCTGCTTCCGAAGTCCGGCAGGCTAACCACGCCCAATACGACTCCCTCTTCAGCCTGGTGGTTCCCCTCACCTCTGGTGTCTGTCTTTACCCGAGTGTCCACAACATATGGTCCAGGTCTGGTGATACGATTACAAAATCGATCATCAACCTGCGGCCTAGGACGTCCTGGTGCCACGTGCACTTATGGACACACTGTGGTTTGCACAGAAGTCCAATAACAAAACACAGCGCTGGTTCAGATCTGGGACACCGTTCCTCCCAGTCACACGCCTCCAGGTCTCGCTGTAATATAGAGTCCCCAGGTGGAGCAGCTTCAAACACCCCACCCAGGGACTCCAAGAAGACCAGGTACTCCGAACTGTCATTCAGCACAGACGACAGTCAGGACCCGTTCCCCACCAGGAAGGTGCAGGGAACAAACCCCTTCGTTCACTGGGAGAAACCCCAACATACAGGCACCAAGCCGAGAGGATACTAGGATACCCACCCCAGCCCACAGGAGTATGTGGTGTCTGGCTCACTTCTACGGGCCATTTGACCCTTACACAACCTTTGCAGGAGCAAAGAGAGCTGCCCTTTGTCACCAATTCTGTTCGTAGCCAAGTGGTGGAAGGCTTTCACATCGGTGCTCTCAGAATCTCATCGGCAGAAGTTAGCGGGAGATCGACAGACGGATTGGTGCGCCGGCTGCAGTGATGCGGACGCCGCACCGGTCCGTCGTGGTGAAGAAAGAGCTGAGTGTAAAAATGAAGCTCTCAATTTACCGGACGATCTACGTCCCTACCCTCACCTATGGTCACGAGCTGTGGGTAGCGACCGAAAGAACAAGATCGCGGATACAAACTGTGGAAATGGGCTTCCTCCGAGGGGTGGCTGGTCTCTCCCTTAGAGATAGGGTGAGGAGTTTGGCCATCTGGGAGGGGCTCAGAGTAGAGCCGCTGCTCCTTCACATCGAAAGGAGCCAGCTGAGGTGGTGACAAGGATGCATCCTGGGGGCCACCTGGGTGAGGTTTTCCAGGCATGTCCCACCAGGAGGAGGACTCAGGAAACACTGGAGGGGTTATATCTCTCGGTTGGCGTAGGAACGCTTTGATGTTCCCTTCGACAAGCTGGAGGAGGTGGCTGGGGAGAGTGATTTCTGGGCTTGTCTGCTTAAGTTCCCGCCCCTTGACCCGGCCCCGGACAAGTGGAAGAAGATGGACGGATTTATTTTAGTCAGTGCTGGTCACTCGGGAGGAAGCTGGAGGATTGTTATTTGGATTCCTCGCACAAAAGTAACAAAGACAAAGTTCATCATCTCAGAAAATAGTTGGATCAAGATTTGTCCAATAAACACCTGTAATGTCATGTGATATTAACTCTTTTCCACTGATATTTTATGTAGTTTCAAAGTCAGGCTGAATCAGTCAAACTTAGTAACAACCACAAAATTAATCTAATCCCAGAATAATTGTATGTCACCTGTGCACCAAGCGTTCAACAGTTTATTAAAAAAAGAACAACGTCACCTGTTCAGCCTTCAGCGTGAGCTCAATAAAAATCTGCTGCAGCTTCTCGTTCACAAAGTTGATGCAAAACTGCTCAAAACCATTTTGCTAAAAAACAAAAAAGTAAAAGTTAATCAAGAATCAGAGTCGTTGATCATCAAATCAGCAGGAACAATCTAACGGGACCAGTTTGTTAAAGTGTGTTTAATATTGTTTTGTAAGGTGTGGCTTAAGACAGGAAGTGTGTTTGTACCTGGAAGATCTCGAAGCCGTAGATGTCGAGGACTCCGATGTTGAGCTCCTCCTGCTCCTTCTGCATGGCTTTATTAATACACTGACACAGAAACAGGAAGGTGAATGAGCAGCAGTTAAAGAACGCAGAACAAAGTGTGAAGGCTGTGTGCAGGCACTGACATCGACGAGGAAGTCGAAGAGTCGGGTGTACAGCGCTTTGGACAGGGCGTCTCGGGAGAAACAGGCCTGCTCGGTGTTCAGGGTCACCGAGATGGACTCGGTCTTCCCACCCCACTTACTGTCCATAATCCTGCTGGTCAGCTTACTGCAGAGACCGTCCTGAGAGATCCCCAGCAGGTAGGCCGGAAAGGCCAGGACTGATGAGGAGACAAGATTTTATTGGTTTAAGTGGTAATAAAAAACAAACAAAACAAACAATAGTGTCATGCTGCAGTGTCAGGGGCTTTCTCACAGTTCTGGCTCTCCACCACCGCGTAGTTGTTCTCCTCTCTGAAGCTGATGTTTCCCAGATGGAGAATTCCTGCGACGAGCTGAAGAACTGAATCCTGATCTTCCAGAGACAGACCGACCACTGACATGGCCTCCTGAGAGACACACAGGTACACACACTTTAACACACATACGCACGCACACGCACACGCACACACATGCATACAGACCATCGTATCCGAGAACTCCTTCTTGTCGTTAACGTCCTCCACCGTGTAGGTTCCCGTTTGGTTGAGGTAGTTGTAGTAGTCAGGGGTCGTGACCCCGAGGTTCTCCCTCTGCTCTGTGGTAGCCCCTCCCAGCAGCTGAAGTCAGAGGCCAGCATTAGCTTCCGTTAACAGTTATAGTACACGTTGCAGCACATATTGCAGTACCTGGTAGTAGATATGGAAGTTTCTCTCTCCTTGATTCTGGGAGACGACTCGACTTTTCTCCAGCAGGAAGTTGGAGATTTTGCCTCCATCAGGAGCTCCTCCTCGGCTGAACTGGATCTCGAAGTATTTGCCCTGTCGGGATAAGGGCGGCGTGTCTGTGGGCGTCTATGAATCTGCGCGGCGGCAGCCAAAGTATCTGTGTGCTATCATACTCACAAATCTGCTAGAGTTGTTGTTGCGGACGGTTTTAGCGTTTCCGAAGGCCTCGAGCAGAGGGTTGGACTGCAGGATGATGTCTTTGACGTGCTGCAGGTGATAACACAGGGTGGCATCACTAACATCATCTGTAACCATGGTGACTATCAGCTGACACAAACAATCAGCCGTTTTCTGATATAACTAAGGAAGACCCGACGTGGCAAAAGGTGAAGAAATAAATTTAAAATGAAATCTTAACATATGTCCGATTTATTAAATTAAAATTAACACTTTGAATAAACGTTTACTAATTATTAGAATTGTTATTATAAAATGACCTCTGTCTCTCTTCCACAGCATGTCTTTATCCTGTCTTCCTTCTCTCACCCCAACCAATCACAGCAGATGGCCCCGCCCCTCCTTGAGCCTGGTTCTGCCGGAGGTTTCTTCCTGTTAAAAGGGAGTTTTTCCTTCCCACTGTCGCCAAAGTGCTGCTCATAGGGGGTCATGTGATTGCTGGGCTTTTCTCTGTATGTATTATTGTAGGGTCGACCTTACAATATAAAGCACCTTGATGCAGCTGTTGTTGTAATTTAGTGCTGTATAAATAAAACTGAATTGAGCGTCACATAAACAATGTTTCAAACCAGCACAGCAGCAGCAATGAGTGTCGAGATAAACTACAAAGTGCAAAAACGATTTATACCACAAGGTGGAGCAGTGAGGCAGTGTTACCTTTATGTCAACCAATCAATGGCCTCCGATTCTGACCTGAACTTTGTCGCCTCCTCCGGACACTTTGGACACGTAGCTCATGATGTATTTGGCAGCAACAGTTTTTCCGGCGCCGCTCTCGCCGCTGACACGCAAAGACAGACATCACGTTACACATTTGTGAAAAGAGTCTGTTTGAAGGGAGCTTTAAGCCCCGCCTACCTGATGATGACACACTGGTTCTCGCTGTCTATCATCATGTTTCTGTACATGTTGTCAGCCAGTGCGTAGATGTGGGGGGGGTTCTCGTACTGAGCCTGTCGGGGGCGGGGCATTCAATCAGCTATTTGTCTGTTTTTCGTTTGTATTTGTCTGTCGATTGGCCGCTCAGTCTTACCGCGCCCTGGTAAAGCTCCACTTCCCTCTCGGTGAAATACGGCAGCTGTTTGAACGGATTCACAGAGATCAGCACTGGACCGATGTAAGTCTGAAAGAAGAGGGTCAAGGAACACCACCAGAACCAGGACCTGGACCCAGCAGGACACATGTCCATCAGAGACAGACCATCCCAGTGCCGGATTTTCAGCACCAGCTGAACTAAGCATCTGGTCCCAAAGCTGGAACTGATGATGTCACTACCTGTGGGAGGGGCTACCACAGAAACTCACTGGTGATTGGCTGATCCAGCTCACAGATCAGCCAACCGCTGTTTGTGTGCCATGACTTTCTTCTCTTAATTTCCAACGGATACCTGATCCTTCTTTAGTTGGAG